>NC_088238.1:54710990-54783490 GCF_036934945.1 Oncorhynchus masou masou
CGACTTTAACCTCCCCACGTCTACCTTTGACTCATTCCTCTCTGCCTCCTTCTTTCCACTCCTCTCCTCTTTTGACCTCACCCTCTCACCTTCCCCCTACTCACAAGGCAGGCAATACGCTCGACCTCATCTTTACTAGATGCTGTTCTTCCACTAACCTCACTGCAACTCCCCTCCAAGTCTCCGACCACTACCTTGTATCCTTTTCCCTCTCGCTCTCATCCAACACTTCCCACACTGCCCCTACTCGGATGGTATCGCGCCGTCCCAACCTTCGCTCTCTCTCCCCCGCTACTCTTTCCTCTTCCATCCTTTCATCTCTTCCCTCTGCTCATACCTTCTCCAACCTTTCTCCTGACTCTGCCTCCTCAACCCTCCTCTCTTCCCTTTCTGCATCCTTTGACTCTCTATGTCCCCTATCCTCCAGGCCGGCTCGGTCCTCCCCTCCCGCTCCGTGGCTCGATGACTCATTGCGAGCTCACAGAACAGAGCTCCGGGCAGCCGAGCGGAAATGGAGGAAAACTCGCCTCCCTGCGGACCTGGCATCCTTTCACTCCCTCCTCTCTACATTTTCCTCCTCTGTCTCTGCTGCTAAAGCCACTTTCTACCACTCTAAATTCCAAGCATCTGCCTCTAACCCTAGGAAGCTCTTTGCCACCTTCTCCTCCCTCCTGAATCCTCCTCCCCCTCCCCCCCCCCTCCTCCCTCTCTGCAGATGACTTCGTCAACCATTTTGAAAAGAAGGTCGACGACATCCGATCCTCGTTTGCTAAGTCAAACGACACCGCTGGTTCTGCTCACACTGCCCTACCCTGTGCTCTGACCTCTTTCTCCCTCTCTCTCCAGATGAAATCTCGCTTCTTGTGACGGCCGCCGCCCAACAACCTGCCCGCTCGACCCTATCCCCTCCTCTCTCCTCCAGACCATTTCCGGGGACCTTCTCCCTTACCTCACCTCGCTCATCAACTCATCCCTGACCGCTGGCTACGTCCCTTCCGTCTTCAAGAGAGCGAGAGTTGCACCCCTTCTGAAGAAACCTACACTCGATCCCTCCGATGTCAACAACTACAGACCAGTATCCCTTCTTTCTTTTCTCTCCAAAACTCTTGAACGTGCCGTCCTTGGCCAGCTCTCCCTCTATCTCTCTCAGAATGACCTTCTCGATCCAAATCAGTCAGGTTTCAAGACTAGTCATTCAACTGAGACTGCTCTTCTCTGCATCACGGAGGCGCTCCGCACTGCTAAAGCTAACTCTCTCTCCTCTGCTCTCATCCTTCTAGACCTATCGGCTGCCTTCGATACTGTGAACCATCAGATCCTCCTCTCCACCCTCTCCGAGTTGGGCATCTCCGGCGCGGCCCACGCTTGGATTGCGTCCTACCTGACAGGTCGCTCCTACCAGGTGGCGTGGCGAGAATCTGTCTCCTCGCCACGCGCTCTCACCACTGGTGTCCCCCAGGGCTCTGTTCTAGGCCCTCTCCTATTCTCGCTATACACCAAGTCACTTGGCTCTGTCATAACCTCACATGGTCTCTCCTATCATTGCTATAATGACGACACACAATTAATCTTCTCCTTTCCCCCTTCTGATGACCAGGTGGCGAATCGCATCTCTGCATGTCTGGCAGACATATCAGTGTGGATGACGGATCACCACCTCAAGCTGAACCTCGGCAAGACGGAGCTGCTCTTCCTCCCGGGAAGGACTGCCCGTTCCATGATCTCGCCATCACGGTTGACAACTCCATTGTGTCCTCCTCCCAGAGCGCTAAGAACCTTGGCGTGATCCTGGACAACACCCTGTCGTTCTCAACCAACATCATGGCGGTGGCCCGTTCCTGTAGGTTCATGCTCTACAACATCCGCAGAGTACGACCCTGCCTCACACAGGAAGCGGCGCAGGTCCTAATCCAGGCACTTGTCATCTCCCGTCTGGATTACTGCAACTCGCTGTTGGCTGGGCTCCCTGCCTGTGCCATTAAACCCCTACAACTCATCCAGAACGCCGCAGCCCGTCTGGTGTTCAACCTTCCCAAGTTCTCTCACGTCACCCCGCTCCTCCGCTCTCTCCACTGGCAGACCATGGTGCTTGCCTACGGAGCTGTGAGGGGAACGGCACCGCAGTACCTCCAGGCTCTGATCAGGCCCTACACCCAAGCAAGGGCACTGCGTTCATCCACCTCTGGCCTGCTCGCCTCCCTACCATTGAGGAAGTACAGTTCCCGCTCAGCCCAGTCAAAACTGTTCGCTGCTCTGGCCCCCCAATGGTGGAACAAACTCCCTCACGACGCCAGGACAGCGGAGTCAATCACCACCTTCCGGAGACACCTGAAACCCCACCTCTTCAAGGAATACCTAGGATAGGATAAGTAATCCTTCTCACCACCCCCCCTTAATGACTTAGATGCACTATTGTAAAGTGGCTGTTCCACTGGATGTCAGAAGGTGAATTCACCAATTTGTAAGTCGCTCTGGATAAGAGCGTCTGCTAAATGACTTAAATGTAAATGTAAATGTAAGGTAGAAGCTGTTCAGGAGTCTTTTGGTCCCAGACTTGACGCTCCGGTACCGCTTGCCGTGCGTTAACAGAGAAAACAGTCTATGACTTGGGAGTCTGACCATTTTTTGGGCCTTCCACTGACACCGCCTGGTACAGAGGTCCTGGATGTCAGGGAGCTCGGCCCCAGTGATGTACTGGGTCATACACCCTAGCCTCTGTAGTGCCATATTGTCATATGCCAAGCAGTTGCCATACCAAGCGGTGATGCAGCCAGTCAAGATGCTCTCAATGGTGCAGCTGTAGAACCTTTTGAGGATCTGAGGGCCCATCCAGTGATAACACTTCCCAGCTGGTCACTGCATTATCTGAGTACGCGCCCTGGTAACCCGTCTGGCCTCGAGGCTTTGTGAATGTTGACCTCTTTAAAAGGTCTTACTCCCATCGGCTACGGAGAGTGTGATCTGACAGTCATCCGGAACAGCTCTCGTTGGTTCAGCCTTTCTAGCTCTCGTTGGTTCAGCCTTTCTAGCTCTCGTTGGTTCAGCCTTTCTAGCTCTCGTTGGTTCAGCCTTTCTAGCCTCGAAGTGAGAATAGAAGGCATTTAGCTCGTCTGGTGGGCTAGCATCACTGGGCAGCTCGCGGCTGGGTTTCCTTTTGTAAATCCATCATAGTTTGCAAGCCCTGCCACATCCGACGAGCGTCAGAGCCGGTGTAGTTGCATTCGATCTTAGTGCTGTATTGAGGCTTTGCCTGTTTGATGGTTCGTCGGAGGGCCTGGCAGGATTTCTTATAAGCATCCGGATTAGTGTCCCGCTCCTTGAACGCGGCAGTTCTTGGTTTTTGGAGATGTTGCCTGTAATCCATGGCTCCTGGTTGGGATATGTACGTATGGTCACTGTGGGGACGACATCATCGATGCACTAATTGATGAAGCTGGTGACTGAGGTGGTAAACTCCTCAATGCCATTGGATAAATCTCGGAACATATTCCAGTCTGTGCAAGCCAAAAAGTCAGGTAGCTTAGCATCCACTCCATGCGACCACTTCCGTATTGAGTGTGTCACTGGTACTTCCTGTTTGAGTTTTTGCTTGTAAGCAGGAATCAAAAGGATAGAGTTATAGTCAGATTTGCCAAATGGAGGGCGAGGGAGAGCTTTGTATGCGTCTCTGTGTGTGGAGTAAAGGTGATCTAGTGTCACACCCTGATCTGTTTCACCTGTCCTTGTGCTTCTCTCCAGGTTGACACAAACATGGTCTCTTTTTTGCTTGAGTAAGGCAGATCCAAAATGCAGGTGTTTCAGCCTAGCTCAGTGCTTTCTTTGGTAGGGCAGAGCTTAGGGGTTGGTAATGTTCTCTAGTTGCACTGATTGGCTCAGTGTTCTGTCACTCATGGGGACACTACGTTACTGCAAAATCTACGGGTAGAACTCGAAAATTTGAAATGCCCATCCAAGGAGACTCAAGGTCATTGGCCACAGATAAAATTACATCAAATCATATTATATCTACCACAGCTTTGATTGGACCGATCATGTCAACATCATACTTTCAAAATCTTAGCGAGCAAGCTAGAAGTCATCATGAATCAAGTCGACAATCTACTGGCAAATCCATTTCAATCCTTGTCATATAACAAATCATGAAGATAAATTATAGATAAAGCATATTGGTGCTCATCAGCCATTGGACATTACATTACACAAGTTGGAAATCACAAATTCAACAATGAGTGGTTTGGAAGGAATCAGTGGCTAACTGCAGGTGTTGCAAAGCAAGCACTATCCTTCAGTGGAGTGGGTGTGTGGTCCAAGTCTGGGTTTAAGGGTCTCTTTTCCAAGTTTAAAGGGATACCACTGGTCATAAAAGGATGAATACATTGGCCATGCTGTCAATCCAGCATGATTTCTGCCAAATTCAAAACAACTGGAAACTCGGAACTGGGAAATCTCAGACTTCAGTGAGTTCAACTGGGAACTTGAAAAAAAAATTGCTCAGACTGGGAAAATACGGTCATCCAACTCTGAATTCCAAGTCGGGAACTCGGGCCTCTTTCTACAACATCGACATGAAGATCACCGACGTCATGATTCAACCTAATTTTTTAAAGAGTTCCCAGTTGTCTTGAAAGCACCATAAATCCTGAGAATGCCTGTTACAGTGCAATTCATGTATTGTTCAGTGTTGTTTAGTGGGTTTGCTGGCATGCATCAAAAATATTTTGGAGTATTCCCCGCCAAGATTTACATGCTAAAATCACCACAGGCTAGCCCACACCAAGCCCAACACAGGCTAGCCCACACCAAGCCCAACACAGGCTAGCCCACACCAAGCCCAACACAGGCTAGCCCCCACCAAGCCCACACCAGCCCAACACAGGCTAGCCCACACCAAGCCCAACACAGGCTAGCCCACACCAAGCCCACACCAGCCCAACACAGGCTAGCCCACACCAAGTCCAACACAGGCTAGCCCACACCAAGCCCAACACAGGCTAGCCCACACCAAGCCCAACACAGGCTAGCCCACACCAAGCCCAACACAGGCTAGCCCACACCAAGCCCACACCAGCCCAACATGGCCAGCCTACAACAGCCTAACACGAGCCAGCCCACACCAAGCCCAACACAGGCTAGCCCACACCAGCCCAACATGGCCAGCCTACAACAGCCCAACATGGGCCAGCTTACAACAGCCTAACACGAGCCAGCCCACACCAAGCCCAACACAGACTAGCCCACATCAAGCCCAGACCAGCCCAAAATGGCTAGCCTACAACAGCCCAACACGGGCCAGCCTACAGCAGCCTAACACGAGCCAGCCCACACCAAGCCCAACACAGGCTAGCCCACACCAAGCCCACACCAGCCCAACATGGCCAGCCTACAACAGCCCAACACAGGTTAGCCCACACCAAGCCAATGCAGGCTAGCCCACACCAGCCCAACATGGTCAGCCTACAACAGCCCAACACGGGCCAGCCTACAACAGGCCAGCTCACACCAAGCCCAGCACAAGTTACCACACACCAAGCCCAGCACAGGCCAGCCCACCCCAAGCCAACATGCAACAATTTCAAAGATTTTACTGAGTTACAGTTCATACAAGGACATTTAAATAAATTCATTAGGCCCTAATCTATGGATTTCACATGACTGGGAATACAGATATGCATCTGTTGGTCACAGATACCGTACAAAAGGCAGGGGCGTGGATCAGAAAACCAGTCAGTATCTGGTGTGAACACCATTTGTCTCATTCAGTGTGAAACTTCTCCTTCGTATAGAGTTGATCTGGATGTTGATTGTGGCCTGTGGAACGTTGTCCCACTCCTCTTCAATGACTGTGTGAAGCTACAGGATATTGGCGCGAACTGGAACACGCTGTCGTACACGTTGATCCAGAGCATCCCAAACATGCTGAATGGGTGACGTCTGTTGTGTATGCAGGCCATGGAAGAACTGGGACATGTTTCAGCTTTCAGGAATTGTGTACAGATCCTTGCGACATGGGGCCGTGCATTATCATGCTGAAACATGAGGTGATGGCGGCGGATGAACGGCATGACAACGGGCCTCAGGATCTCATCACGGTATCTCTGTGCATTCAAATTGCCATCGATAAAATACAATTATGTTCATCATCCGTAGCCTGTGCCTGCCCACACCATAACCCCACTGCCACCGTGGTGCACTCAGGAAACGTTGACGTCGGCAAACCACTCGCCCACACGACACCATACTCGTTGTCTGCCATCTGCCAGGTACAGTTGAAACCGGGATTCATCTGTGAAGAGCTTCTCCAGCGTGCCAGTGGCCATCGAAGGTGAGCATTTTGCCCCACTGAAGTCGGTCACGACGCCGAACTGCAGTGAGGATGACGAGTAAGCAGATGAGCTTCTCTGAGACGGATTCTGACAGTTTGTGCAGATATTCTGTTCTGCGGCTGTGAGTCCGGATGGACATACTGACAAATTCTCTAAAACGAATTATGGTAGATAAATGAACATTCCTTTCTCTGGCAACAGCTTTGTTGGAAATTCTGCATGCAAATTGCACACTCCCTCAAAACTTGAGACATCTGTGGTATTGTGTTGTGTGACAAAGCTGCAAATTTTAGAGTGGCCTTTTATTGTCCTTATCTTGGCAAAGGGGAAATGCTTACTAACAGGGATGTAAACACATGTGTGCACAACATTTGAGAGAAATAAGCTTTTTGTGCATATGGAACATTTCTGGGATCTTTTATTTCAGCTCATGAAACCAACACTTTACATGTTGCATTTATAGTTTGTTCAGTATAGTTATATAAACTTAACAGTTTCTCTTGTAAAAATATATGTATGATAGTAACAACTCGGTTGTCTATCTGAAACAGTGTGCCAGAAACCTTTAACACTTGAAAATCATGCAATTATGCATTGAATTAAATTGTAAGAAATTAATTATTTAGAAAATGTATTATTATTAAATAGCAAAGGTGCATTGGCCCATCGTGCCAATGTGGTCATGTTTGTTGGGTTGTTGGTGCCCTATGAGTGAGTGAGTGAGTGAGTGAGTGAGTGAATGAGTGAGTGAGTGAGTGAGTGAGTGAGTGAGTGAGTGAGTGAAGAGGTATAAGAATAAGTCTCCAGTGGATTTGAGTCAAAAACAGTCCGCTCCAATATGGTTGGCACACTGTTTTCTGTGATGTGTGTGTGAGAGTGAGTGTGACAGTGTGTGTGTTGGTCATCATTAAAACTCTCACATCAGAGCTCTCCTTTATCTAGACTAGATATGATTGGATGGTAATAGAAACTGATGAGAGAGACTGAGCAGCTGGAGAATGTGATGGAATTGGCTTGAATGGTACTGGACAGGATAGTGTGTGTGTGTGCCTGTTTGCGTGCGTGCGTGTGTGCGTGCGTGCGTGCGTGTGTGTGTGTGTGTGTGTGTGTGATGAGAGAACAGGATCACAGGTTAACACCAGGGGCTGGATTCCAGCTCCACGAGAACATTCCGGAACAGAACAAAGAGTAAAGCAGAGAAGTTGTTCTGTTCTGTCCTCATCTAAAAAAGACTCCTTGGACATTCAGTCTTTGGGCGAACTATCACAGTGTGTTCTCATCAATGCTGAACCTAGCAAGTAAACTGTGTCAATACGGTGTGTGTGTGGGGGGGGGGTCAAAGCTAACATCCTGCTATTAGCTGTATCCCCTGGGCCCCCGCAGAAGGCTGCAAATGACTGGCTCCCCAGGAAGGAGTCGTCCTGCAGTATACACAGAACAACCTATTTGGCCCATTAGAAGATGGAAACAGAGTAGAACGTGTTTGGGTCTGCCATGCCAGAATGTAAAAGAACGAGACACAATGGGCTGGGGGGGGGCTGGGGGGGGGAGAAACCGCGTCTGTTTCATTTCACTTCTGTCCTCCTGGATGTCTCAGTTTCTTTGTCTCTAACTCTTGCCTGGGAGCAACCTCTCTCCTTCTGTCTCTTCCCATTTTTCTACTGTCAGTAAAGAAGAACACACTCTCTCAGACAAGTAGGCAGACTGACACACACACACACACACACACACACACACACACACACACACACACACACACACACACACACACACACACACACACACACACACACACACACACACCCATCCCGCTACCCACGCTCCCGCCCACATTCAATCCTAATGGCTGTGAGATGAGAGTGGGTGAGGTGGCGATAGATAAAGACTGAGGTGAACAGTAGATGCTCCGACGCCTGGTGGGCTCCGAGACGTATGAGAACAAATCACCCCCCAGGATCAGGGATTCACCTCCCCTCCAAATGTTTATGTAAGGCTTGTTTATTTCCCCTAGAGAGGATGAGTAGTCAACCACTCTCATTCTCCATCTCATGTCCTCCTCCATTTCGTTCCCCTTCTCATTCTCCATCTCATCTCCTCCTCCATCTCGTTCCCCTTCTCCATCTCATATCCTCCTCCATTTCGTTCCCCTTCTCATTCTCCATCTCATCTCCTCCTCCATTTCGTTCCCCTTCTCCATCTCATCTCCTCCTCCATTTCGTTCCCCTTCTCATTCTCCATCTCATCTCCTCCTCCATTTCGTTCCCCTTCTCATTCTCCATCTCATCTCCTCCTCCATTTCGTTCCCCGTCTCATTCTCCATCTCATCTCCTCCTCCATTTCGTTCCCCTTCTCATTCCCCATCTCATCTCCTCCTCCATTTCGTTCCCCTTCTCATTCTCCATCTCATCTCCTCCTCCATTTCGTTCCCCTTCTCATTCTCCATCTCATCTCCTCCTCCATTTCGTTCCCCGTCTCATTCTCCATCTCATCTCCTCCTCCATTTCGTTCCCCTTCTCATTCTCCATCTCATCTCCTCCTCCATTTCGTTCCCCTTTTCATTCTCCATCTCATCTCCTCCTCCATTTCGTTCCCCGTCTCATTCTCCCCTCTCTGTCTGTCTTTCCTCCCCAGTTAAATAGATCTGATAAGCTCACACCAGTTTAAGATTTTTGGGAGTTGGTAGTTGGTGATGTACTGTATGAGCAGCAGCTTGTGTGGTCTGAACCCAATCCGTACGAAAGCATAACCTTCAGGTGATCTTTAGTTGAAATGCCACAATGTCCATTAACAGCCTACTACAAGGCAGAAAAGACAGACAATTTCTGATTCCATCTAGTCAGCAACAATAATTTATTAGTATTTATTTAATATTAATTTATTAGTATTTATTCAGTATTTATGTATTAGTATTTATTTATTAGTATTTATTTAATATTAATATTCGTATTTATTTAATAGTAATTTATTGGTATTTATTTCATATTCATTTATTAGTATTCATTTAATATTAATTTATTGGTGTTTATTTATTAGTATTTATTTCATATTCATTTATTAGTATTTATTTAGTATTGATTTATTAGTATTTATTTAGTATTTATTTATTACTACTTATGTAGTATTTATTTATTAGAACTTATTACATAGTACAGCCATTTTATTCTTGCTACCAAGAATGGTTTAGATAAATAGAAGACAAATCGTTGTTAACCTAAACTGAGTTCAATTGCGTTGAACTCAGTTGGGTTCCAAGTCATTAGACCCTGATCTTGGACAGCTTGTGAAAAAAAAGGCATGAAGTTGAAGGAAGTCTCACTGATTGTTCTAATAGTCAACACTTGACTTTCCATCTCCTGACAGACCTCCCTATTACTTATTAAGACATGAAGTTCAGCTGCCCACGTGGGCACCCAACATAGCCAGTCAGGCAGCATAACAAGTCCGTAGCTCTCCACTTGGCCCTTGGCCTGTGCTTGTTAGGCCATCTCTGAAAGCCTTCCACAAGGGAAGAAAAATTGTCTTTCAATGTGATAGATTACTCCTAAACAGATTGTGATGGAGGAGCTGTCAAATGTGTCTTAAAAGGGGTTCATAGAAGAGTTATGTCAGGGTCCTTTAATAGGGACAGAGCCGGAGCTCCGGATCCGATGTTGTGGCTCTCGCCAAAGGGGGATGATGTAGGACTTCTCTTCAAACTAGAGTCAACTCTGTTAAAGTCAGAGAGGTCTTGACTAAACATCATAGTTGGGGTCAGGAGCTTTTCCTGACCACATTACCTTTCACCTGGAAAAAATCCTGGCCCTACACAAAGATCCTTGTTGGAGGACTCTCTCTTTCACTTCCCCCCTCCCCCACCCCATCTTCATAGGCCTACAAACACAATCCCTCAAATCTTGTGAATACGCAGTTCATTTATACTACCAAGTTTAAATCATAATCATTGTAAATAATGATTGTCAAATTTAAAGCCCTTCACATTGGATTGGGGTAGTATCTCATCCCATCCACCAACTATGTCTAGATACATAGCAGACATATTTGTTATATTAGACAACCAGTTTCAAATTATCCATGTTTAATAGTTAGAGGTTATCGCCTTACCTTTTGGGGGTGTCCATGGCCTCTCCCAGGTCCTCATATTCCATGTGAAACACGCTGGAGAAGGAGTTCTGGAACATACAACCACCACAACAGCAGCCATTACTGACTACGAAGGGAGAGAGACATGCCAGCCCAGCAACCCAGTGGGTGATGTGGCTTAGCTAATGCTGTTAGTCTCCAGTGACAGTACACACAAACTCAGCATAGCACAGACCTCAAAGGGGGGGGGGAGAGAGGAGAGAGAGAGATAGAGAGAGAGACGGAGAGAGAGAAGAGAGAGAGAGAGATAGAGAGACAGAAGAGAGAGATAGACAGAGAGAGACAGAGGAGAGAGAGAGAGACAGAGAGAGAGAGAGAGACAGAGAGAGAGAGAGAGAGAGAGAGAGAGAGAGAGAGAGAGAGAGAGAGAGAGAGAGAGAGAGAGAGAGAGAGAGAGGGAGAGGGGGAGGGAGATAGAGAGCGAGAGAGAGAGAGAGAGAGAGGTAGAGAGAGACAGAGAGAGAGAGACAGAGAGAGAGAGAGGAGAGAGAGAGACAGACAGAGAGAGAGAGAGAGAGAGACAGAGAGAGAGAGACAGAGAGAGAGAGAGAGAGAGAAAAAAGTGTGTGTGTTTGTGCAAGCCGCGAGAATACTAAGCATAATGATGATACCCGATGGTAGCAGCATGTCGTTTTTAATTATTAAACCCAAACCATAGCCCTAACTTTAACCACTCGGGATGAATGACTAAACAGTTAACCTCTGCATTGTTCCTGTTTTGACCATGCAACCATGCTGAATTAATGCGCCAAAAATAGACATTTGTTTATAATACGTTGAAATTTGACTGGGAAACTATGAGATCTTGTTGGTCTGTGTGTGTGTCTGCGCTCGTCAGGTTTGCATGGGCCCTCATGTAAGTTAAAAATTCCTGAATGCTGATTGGTTAAAACAGCATTCGAGCCAGTGTCTATTCCACAAGTTATTAACACCGGCTAAATCTATGATGTTAAAATGCCTATTTACTCTGTACCATCTGACTGCACAATCCACTGTCTCATCAGCCCAGCCAGGCAATTTATAAACTTGATCTTCACTATAAAAAACATCTAGACATTATCTCACATTTCTTTTAGACTAACATTTAGTTTTCAACAGCGGATATTTGTATAAACCTTGCTGTCTGTCTCTCCGACATTTGCAACATTGTTTCAATATTCTAATTCGATCTCCAGCTGTCCCATAGTAATGAGCGTGTTGGGAGTCGGGACGAGACAGACAGTCAGGCAGCGTTTCTCAGCCAGTCGAAATTATGAATCAGCTGGCATAATTTGTATGGATTTATACAAAGACATATCAATTGAAAAAAGTGCAGCTAGTTTTGTTTGCAGTCTTTCCAGCTTCAGATTGAAGTGATTGTGTTAGCTGTGTTGTTGGCTAGCTCCTCTGAACAACAATGTCCTGATGAGTGAGCACATTATCTATGCCAAGCGAAATCGCGCCACATTACCTCATTGTTATAGATGTATCCAAATAGTCACTAGAAAACAGCTTAAACAAATGCAAATGCAGTTATTTTGCTGTTATTCTTGCTGCACTTTTTGACGTGACTGTAAATTAGCCATAGTTGGCCAGCCAGTTTGGCAATGGAACATTTAGAACGAACGACTGGGTTGCGTCCATAGATATAAAACAAAAAGTCGGAATGACTGGGTTGCGTCCATAGATATAGAACAAAAAGACAGAATGACTGGGTTGCGTTTCCGGCAACCAAAACGATAGAACAAACGACCAGCCGGCTTGGGTAGCAACCCTAGATTTGGGTCGGGACTATATCTTGTGGCAGGCTGAAATAGTATGAATAAATTCATCAAAATCAAGTTTTTAATGAAAATATGTCAATCATTATTTGAATATGTTGGTAACCCATTACATAAAAGTGATAATGCCCTCGAAGCCGGTGTATGAAAGATATATTTGCATGGTTTGTCGGCAAATACCATTTAAATGTAGAGGTTTTTTGCATTAGATATATTTACCATTTCATATGGAGACAGAAACATAAACCTTTTACCTTATCATAAGTAGACATAATTGCAAATTATTAAATCCTTCCAATATAAATTTAAAAAATGATTTAGTTACGAATTGAACTTTAAGTAAATGAGTTAACTCTTCACATGGGATGATTTCACTGAACAACAAAAGAAAGGGAATATTGAATGATCCTCAATGATCCATCGCATCTCCCAAAAACGTTTTCAACATACATCTGTAAAATGATAGTCTAGAAACTAAAGCTTTGGTTGTCTTCCTCTCAGGCTTCCATGTCTTCTCCCTGGACCTCAGATGGCCACCAATTTTTCAACCCTTGTATTGGTCAGCCTGTTGCGTGCTTTGGTGTGTGTGTGTTCCCAAACAAGGACCAGTTGCGCTCTGAGGCGGCTGTGTTTGTGGGATTTGGAGGATGATGGAGGCAACAGGGGAAAGAGCCTCAGATCCACAAAGTCCCTTCCACGAGGTGGCTGATATGTTGGCACGACTGCCATATTACATCTCCATCCCAAAACCCTTGCTTGAAAGTGTATTTCGCCAGACTGCCAAGAACCTTGCCCTCATTCAGGCCAAGGTGGCGAGACACGGTAGTGATGACACCATAGGCCTTGAGCTCTGCACCAGACAGGATGCTCTTGCTAGCATACTTGGGGTCCAACATGTACACTGCGGCGTGTATGGGCTTCAGGCAGAAGTCTTCACGCTTTATGATGTATTTCAGAACTGCAGTTTCCTCTGCTTGGAGCAACAGTGAAGTGGGCAGAGCAGTACGGATTTCTTCTCTTACATCTGCAAGCAGAGTCTGAACATCAGACAGGATGGCATTGTCTCCCTCAGTCCGTGCAATGGCTACTGCTATAGGTTTCAGGAGTTTCAGGCTGGTTACCACTCTGTCCCAAAATAAATAATCCAGGAGGATCCTCTTGATGGGGCTGTCCACATCGGCAGACTGTGATATGGCCATTTCTTGGAGAGACTCCTTCCCCTCCAGGAGGATGTCAAACATGATGACAACACCACCCCAACAGGTGTTGCTGGGCAGCTTCCATGTGGTGCTCTTTATTCTTCTCACTTTGCTTGGTGTGGTAGATTGCTACTATAACTTGATGGCCCTTCACATGCGCCTTAACCATTTCCTTGGCTCTCTTGTAGAGTGTATCCATTGTTTTCAGTGACATGAGGTTCTTGAGGAGCAGATTCAATGCATGAGCAGCACAGCCAATTGGTGTGATGTGAGGGTAGGACTCCTCCACTTTAGACCAAGCAGCCTCATGTTCGCAGCATTGTCTGTCACCAGTGCAAATACCTTCTGTGATCCATTGATGACTACCTTCAGCTCATCTGCAATGTAGAGACCAGTGTGTCTGTTGTCCCATGTGTCTGTGCTCTTGTAGAATACTGGTTGAGGGGTGGAGATGATGTAGTTAATAATTCCTTGGCCACGAACATTCAACCACCCATCAGAGATGATTGCATACAGTTTGCTTTCTCTATGATTTGCTTGACCTTCACTTGAATTCTGTTGAACTCTGCATCCAGAAAATGTGTAGATAAAGCATGTCTGGTTGGAGGGGTGTATGCTGGGCGAAGAACATTCAGAAATCTCTTTCAATACACATTGCATGAGGGGCATCGGAGGTGAACTAGTTGCATACACAGCTCGAGCAATACATTCATCTGTATTTTTCAAAAAAAAACATCTGATTCCAGGAGGACCATGAGCTGTTGCTATCGATAAGGTGTCTGATTCATCATTTCCACCTCGAATAGAAGCAGAGTGACTTTTGTCAGAGGTTGCTTGTTGTGAGCGCTGAGGGAACTTTATGCACTTGACCAGATGATTCTGTATCTTTGTTGCATTCTTCACATATGATTTGGCACAGTATTTGCACATATACACAGCTTTTCCTTCTACATGAGCTGCAGTGAAATGTCTCCGCCCATCAGATAATACCCGTGGCATTTTCCTGTAAAAATTTGAAAAACAATTGTAAAAAAAAATAAACACAATTCCATGTATATATAAATAGTTAAGCAGATAGATTAAACAATCTCTTTGTAAGATAAATGTTTTAAAATGGAACCTTAATGGAAACAGGTGAATTAACACTTCTCAGTTAGCAGGCTCAAGCAAGCTAAAACCCATATGGTAGCAACAACTAACTAGCAGAAATGGTTAAGTTAGAAATTATTTAAACACACTTTGCTGTCGGCTACTATTTACTAGTTAACAAAAAATCATGTATGTCGTATAAAATATATTCACCCCACCCAGTATTGTAATCCAAACTTACCAGAAAGCATGTAGTCCTTGGCTCAGACAGTGTAGTAGTGTGGGCTCAATAGCATCTCATTAGTGTGCACTAGCTTGAGAATCATCTGTACATGTGATGGAAGAATGCACTGTGCATGCAGAGGGTTGCAATTCCATTGAATTGGGGATAGTTTAACCAAAACATGCCACAAGACCTAGAATTGCCTTATGTGTATCCCACAAAAAAAAGGTTCACTGTTATAATCTAACTTTTTTGATGAATTTAAACAAAATTCCACAAATTCCCGGGCTTAACTTCCCATGGAAAATTTCCGAAAGAATTCTGGAAATGTACTGAAAAGTTTTCCGGCCCTTTGCCACCCTATGAACCACCGAGACCAACCGGTAATTACTGAGGCACCACCATCCGTACAACCCTCTCTCTCCCCACTCCCAACGGAGAGAGGGAAGTTTATATATTTCAGGCCTGGCCAGAAGCTGAGTTTATTTCAGCATTCCCTGACTCACGGTTACCCCCTTATAGGGACTTGTTTTCAACCTGCGCTCTCCATCTCGCAAAGTATTCTTTTTCCATGTTTAAGAGCCGAGAGGGTGAGGCGGGATGTTCTGATCCTTAGTAAGTCAACTACATGAGAGTGGGGGAAGTTGTGCTCAAAAATGTCAACAATCTACCTCACTTTCTATCACGGGGTGTCATACAACTCAATCTGAGTTAAGTCTGAATGGGTCTCGTGTTAAACATACAGAATATCGCTGTCAAGCTTTAGCCTGTCAGGGAAAGTTTACATTAAGTCCCATAGGGTTTACTTTCAAAAACACTTGTTTGGGTATATACATCCACCTATGTCAGTGGTGTTTGGCTGGATTTTATAGCAGCAACACAAGGGACTTTTAACGAGACATGCCTGTAATTGTTTAGTGTAATTACTAATCCAGGTTGTTTATAAAGGTCCATGTTGGTTAAACGAATCCCAGACGCCTTGTCTGGCCTGGTTGGTTATATCACATCTGATACACCTCTCTGTTGGATTCAAGTCAGCGTCTGACCCAAAACAACAATGTGATGAGAGTTTTAACGGCAGGAGAGCATGCTGACTTCCCGTCGGCGAACCAAATGTCAGAGTCTATCAGATATCCCGTCGCCACTTTTACGGCTCAGTGGATAATGTGTACAACGTCCCTGGACAAGTCACATAAAGGAACAGAAGCATCCCTGTTAATTCAGTTAACAAGATGTCATAGCTCTAACTTGACAAATGATCCGGAGGCTTGTTAAATGCTTTGTCATTTACTGGACTTAGCTTGTAGAGGGAGTTTACAAACAGAGGAACATCAAATCAAATCAAATTGTATTTGTCACATGCGCCGAATACAACAAGTAGGGCCTGTTACAGTGAAATGCTTACTTACAAGCCCTTAACCAACAATGCAGTTAAGAAAATACCTTAAAAGAAAAGTAAGAGATAAAAATAACAAATAATTAAAGAGCAGCAGTAAATAACAATAGTGCGCTGTATACAGGGGGTACCGGTACAGAGCCAATGTGCGGGGGGCACCGGTGTCGAGGTAATATGTACATGTAGGTAGAGTTATATGGCTTAGTTGAGTTAGTACAGACATTTACATTGAGAGAAGCATATGGGCTTGTCATACAGATAGAGACAATGTATGGCCTCTCTCTCTCTCTCTCTCTCTTTAATGAAGCTGCCAGTTGAGGACTGTGAGGCGTCTGTTTCTCAAACTAGACACTCCAATGTACTTGTCCTCTTGTTTAGCTGTGCACCGGGGCCTCCCACTCCTCTTTCTATTCTGGTTAGGGCCAGTTTGTGCTGTTCTGTGAAGGGAGTAGTACACAGTATTGTACGAGAATAGACTGACGAGTTGTTGGACATCAGCATATATATATACACGTAGAGAGAGAGAGAAAGCGAGAGAAAGACAGCGAGAGAGAGAGAGAGAGAGAGAGAGAGAGAAAGCGAGAGAAAGACAGCGAGAGAGAGAGAGAGAAAGAGAGAGAGAGACAGCGAGAGAGAGAGAGAAAGACAGAGAGAGAGAGAAAGAGAGAGAGAGAGAGAGAGAGAGAGAGAGAAGAACCAGCTGGCCTGGCAACGAGAAACACACACACACACAGTCACCTGGATGGCTCCCTATTTGAGCCGAGGCCAGTTGCCGCAGTACTAATTAAGCTAGAGTGAAAAAACAACCCCTATGGCCCAAGCTCTAATCTTTGACCAGCAATAAGCTTTACCATTTGGGTCAGTGCCCTAGCTCGACTTAATCAGATAAGGCAACCCTCAAACAACCACATAACATCTAATGGAGGACACGCTGCCTATGCTATTCATATTTACTGTTGTTGGACATCAGCATTTCAGCCAAAACACATGAACTTAGGAAATATGACTGTTGTTAAACCACAGACTCATATCTTTCTCAGTATCTATGACAACCTCCTGTGAGATGTTAGTGGAACGGTAATACAATGTGGGTCTGTTTCTAACTACTGTGGAACATGGATGGTTTAGATGCTTTCCGCTTGGTAAATATGATGGAGGTCGAGTCTTGGCCACATTGTGCTGTGGAGATGTTTGTCTTACTGACACATACGCACCCAAACACATGTCTGCAGGACAAGTACACACACATTTATGTGCATGCACACACAGAGACAGAGACAGAGACAGAGACAGACACAGACACAGACAGACAGACACAGGGGGTGGTTCGTGATTGATTCCCTTTGACCAGAGTGCCACTCTTACTTCAGTGGCATTAGAAGAGGCCCTTTCTCCTCTCCTGATTGTGAAGGTGACTCATTTCGTGCAAAACAACTTTCAATCCAAATTGCAGCCTTGTACAGAAAAGCTCTCAGCTCTCTCTAGTCAACTCCATCCTTTTCTCCTTCTTAAAGACTTAAACACAACACAACATAATGGAGATGTCTGGTCTTAGTGTCTAGTGTTCTCCTCTTCTTACTCACTGCAATACACCACACTCCTCACCGTAGACGTAGATAAAAGTAGAAATTACAATTTATAGAAGTGTAGAAAAATAATAACACGAGGAATAAATAGATCAGTAATTGTGTATTCAGATATATACTGTATGTGCATTCAGAAATATAGGTTGATGGTATGACGTTGAAACAATAACGTTGATTCATGACACCATTTTACTATCAACATTGAAACAAGGCCAAATCAAATGTCTAATTAATAAATATAATTCCAACCACCTAATATAATGTATATAGGATGAAAATGTGTCATTTTCAATCAAATTTCAACATATACATAGTTCTGATGATTATGTTGAAATTAGATTGATGGACCAACCTGTTAGTCAGGTTAAGTCAATGTATTTCAGATCAAGTTTTTATTTAACCCTTATTTAACCAAGTAAGTTGACTGAGAACACATTCTCATTAACAGCAACAACCTGGAGACTAGTTACAGGGGAGAAGAATGAGCCAATTGTAAGCTGGGGATGATTAGGTGACCATGATGGTATGAGGGCCAGATTGGGAATTTAGCCAGGACACCAGGGTTAACACCCCTACTCTTACAATGTGCCATGGGATCTTTAGTGACCACAAAGTCAGGACACCCGTTTTAACATCCCATCCGAAAGATGAAACCCTACACAGGGCAATGTCCCCAATCACTGCCCTGGGACATTGGGATATTTTTTTTAGACCAGAGGAAAGTGTGCCTCCTACTGGACCTCTAACATCACTTCCAGCAGCATCTGGTCTCCCATCCAGGGACTGACCAGGACCAACCCTGCTTAGCTTCAGAAGCACGCCAGCAGTCGGACACAGGGCGGTATGCTGCTGGAGAGAAAGAAACACCTGACCTGGCAATGAGAAACACACACACACACAGTCACCTGGATGGCTCCCTGTTTGTGCCAAAGATGTTAACCACAGACTCATATCTTTCTCAGTATCTATGACAACCTCCTGTGAGATGTTAGTGGAACGGTAATACAATGTGGGTCTGTTTCTAACTGCTGTGGAACATGGATGGTTTAGATGCGTTCTGCTTGGTAAATATGATGGAGGTCGAGTCTTGGCCACATTGTGCTGTGGAGATGTTTGTCTTACTGACACATACGCACCCAAACACATGTCTGCAGGACAAGAACACACACATTTATGTGCATGCACACACAGAGACAGAGACAGAGACAGAGACAGAGACAGACACAGAGACAGACAGACAGACACAGGGGGTGGTTCGTGATTGATTCCCTTTGACCAGAGTGCCACTCTTACTTCAGTGGCATTAGAAGAGGCCCTTTCTCCTCTCCTGATTGTGAAGGTGACTCATTTCGGGCAAAAGAACTTTCAATCCAAATTGCAGCCTTGTACAGAAAAGCTTTCAGCTCTCTCTAGTCAACTCCATCCTTTTCTCCTTCTTAAAGACTTAAACACAACACAACATAATGGAGATGTCTGGTCTTAGTGTCTAGTGTTCTCCTCTTCTTACTCACTGCAATACACCACACTCCTCACCGTAGATAAAAGTAGAAATTACAATTTATAGAAGTGTAGAAAAATAATAACACGAGGAATAAATACAGTAATACAGTAATTGTGTATTCAGATATATACTGTATGTACATTCAGAAATATACATTCAGATATATACTGTATGTACATTCAGATATATACTGTATGTACATTCAGATATATACTATATATACATTCAGATATATACTGTATATACATTCAGATATATACTGTATGTACATTCAGATATATACTGTATGTACATTCAGATATATACTGTATGTACATTCAGATATATACTGTATGTACATTCAGATATATACTGTATGTACATTCAGATATATACTGTATGTACATTCAGATATATACTGTATGTACATTCAGATATATACTGTATATACATTCAGATATATACTGTATGTACATTCAGATATATACTGTATGTACATTCAGATATATACTGTATATACATTCAGCAATATACGTTATATACATTCAGATATATACTGTATGCACATTCAGATATATACTGTATGTACATTCAGATATATACTGTATGTACATTCAGATATATACTGTATATACATTCAGATATATACTGTATGTACATTCAGATATATACTGTATATACATTCAGATATATACTGTATGTACATTCAGATATATACTGTATGTACATTCAGATATATACTGTATGTACATTCAGATATATACTGTATGTACATTCAGATATATACTGTATGTACATTCAGATATATACTGTATGTACATATACAGTGCATTCGGAAAGTATTCAGAGACCTTGACTTTTTCCTTATTCTGACATGGATTTATTTTTTTTCCTCATCAATCTACAAACAATACCTCATAAGGATAAAGTGAAAACAGGTTTTTAGAAATGTTTGCAAATGTATTACAAATTTAAAAAACAGAAACACCTGAGCAATTGAGGGAGAAGGGCCTTGGTATGAGAGGTGACCAAGAAACCAATGGTCACTCTGACAGAGCTCCAGAGTACCTCTGTGGAGATGGGAGAACCTTCCAGAAAGACAAACATCCCTGCAGCACTTCACCTATCAGGCCTTTATGGTATAGTGGCCAGATGGAAGCCACTCCTCAGTAAAAAGGACATGACAGCCCTCTTGGAGTTTGACAAAGGGCACCTAAAGGACTCTCAGACCACGAGAAAACAAGATTCTCTGGTCTGATGAAACCAAGATTGAACTCTTTGGCCTGAATGCAAAGTGTCACGTCTGGAGGAAACCTGGCACCATCCCTACGGTGAAGCATGGTGATGGAAGCATCATGCTGTGGGGATATTTTTCAGCAGCAGGGACTGGGAGTCTGGATCGAGGGAAAGATGAACGGAGCAAAGTATAAAGAGATCCTTGATGACAATGACCATAAGCACACAGCCAAGACAACACAGGAGTGGCTTCGGAACAAGTCTCTGAATGTCCTTGAGTGGCCCGGCCAGAGCCCAGGCTTGGACCAGATCGAATCTCTCTGGAGAGACCTGAAAATAGCTGTGCAGCAACGCTCCCCATCCAACCTGACAGAGCTTGAGAGGATATGCAGAGAAGAATGGAGAAAACTCCCCAAATACAGGTGTGCCAAGCTTGTAGCATCATACCCAAGAAGACGCAAGGTTGTAATTGCTGCCAAATGTGCTTCAACCAAGTACTGGGTAAAGAGTCTGAATACGTATGTAATTGTGCTATTTCTGCTTCTGCTTCTACATTTGCAAAAGTAATGACACTGTTTTTGCTTTGTCATTATGGGGTACTGTGTGTAGATTGATGGGGGGGGGACGATTTAATCCATGTTAGAATAAGGCTGTAATGTAACAAAATGTGGAAAAAGTAAAGGGGTCTGAATACTTTCCCGAATGCACTGTAGGTAGGGATTAAGTGACCAGTCAAGAAGATAGATAAAATAGTAGCATCAGAGTATGTGATGAGTCAAAAGAGTGCAAAAAGGGTCAATGCAAATAGTTCAATAGTTAACATGGACTAACTATTTAGCAGTCTTATGGCTTGGGGGTAGAAGCTGTTCAGGGTCTTGTTGGTTCCAGACTTGGTGCATCGGTACTGCTTGCCATGCGGTAGCAGAGGGAAGAGCCTATGACTTGGGTGGGTGGAGTCCTTGACAATGTTTAGGGGCTTCCTCTGACACAGCCTGGTAAAGAGGTCCTGGATGGCAGGGAGCTCGGCCCCAATGATGTACTGGGCCGTACACCCTACCCGCTGTAGTGCCTTGCGGTCGGATGCCAAGCAGTTGCCATACCAGGCGGTGATGCAGCCAGTCAAGATGCTCTCAGTGGTGCAGGTGTATATTTTTTGAAGATCTCAGGGTCCATGCCAAGTCATTTCAGTCTCCTGAGGGGGAAGAGGCGTTGTTGTGCCTTCTTCACAACTGTGTTGGTGAGTGTGGACCAAAAATGTAATGTGGTTGAAAATGTCAGTGAAGACACTTGCAAGCTGGTCAGCGCATGCTCTGAATACGCATCGTGGTAATCCGTCTGATAGAATATTAACCCGTTTAAAGGTCTTACTCACATCGGCTACGGAGAGCTAGATCACACAGTCATCCAGAACAGCTGGTGCTCTAATGCATGGTTTAGTGTTTCTTGTCTTGAAGTCATCATAGAAGGAATTTGGCTCATCTGGTAGGCTCGCGTCACTGGGAAGCTCGCATTTGGGTTTCCTTTTGTAATCTGTTTGATTGCTCATCGGAGGTCGTAGCGGGATTTCTTATAAGCGGCCGGATTATAAGGCAGCTCTAGCCTTTATTTCAGTGCAGATGTTGCCTGTAATCCATGGCTTCTGGTTGGGATATGTACGTACGGTCACTGTGGGGATGACATCGTCAATTCACTTATTAATGAAGCTGGTGACTGATGGTTATGGGATGAATCCCGGACCATATTCCAGTCTCTGCAAGAGAAACAGTCCTGCCGCTTAGCATCAGCTTCATCAGACCACTTTCGTACAAAAAAAATAAAATTGTTTAAAAACCATCAGATCTGTGCCTCAGAACCAAAACAATTGCTAATCCTGACTGTTGACCAATGACCAATAATCAGCATTGGCACGCAAAAGTGGCCTCAAATCCAGATTAGTGACGAGAAAGTGCTTTGTTGAATTTTCTCCTGGCAAAGACCGAGTAGCCTACCTAGTTAATATTATCCATATAAACAACAGTTTAGCAATCTGCTATGGTCGCACCTTGCCAGAACATTAGTCTAGCCGGCGATTTCATTGATCATTTTCATATTTCACATAGGCCTAGATTGGGAGGGTTATAACTATATACAGTGCCTTTGCGAAAGTATTTGGCCCCCTTGAACTTTGCGACCTTTTGCCACATTTCAGGCTTCAAACATAAAGATATAAAACTGTATTTTTTTGTGAAGAATCAACAACAAGTGGGACACAATTATGAAGTGGAACGACATTTATTGGATATTTCAAACTTTTTTAACAAATCAAAAACTGAAAAATTGGGCGTGCAAAATTATTCAGCCCCTTTACTTTCAGTGCAGCAAACTCTCTCCAGAAGTTCAGTGAGGACAAATTACGATATTTGTTAGGAAGAAGAAGGCTACCGACAGATCATGCTTTCCATCCGATCCTGCAAACTCCACATACAGGTTGGTCGTATGATCCCGAGCGACAATGTCACATGATATCCCTAGTTGATATTGCCTGCTAACATTAATGACTTTTAGCTCAAAATGCAGGTGTAAATCGCAGTTCATTTCTGTATCTTGCGTTTGGAAAATGTTTCACCGTTTATGGCTGTAATGACAGGCTACATTTGCGCAGCGATTGTGCACACGTGTTTTGCCCTGTGTGTGTGCATGTGCATGCGCAGGGGGTTGCAAGGTTTGAATCACTCCTTTTTTTGTTGAGAACATGTTGAGAACCACTGAGCTAGCAAACAGATTGCTGATTTAGTGTAGGCCTATAGCTACAGTATAGGACTGGGTGCAGTGCAAATGTCAAATTTTAGGGAGAGAAGATTCCCATCAATAAATATGAAGCTCCCAAAAAAATTGGTGAACAAGAATATGAACTTTTTACTTTTGCAAGCTCATCAGCAATGAGGCATCAAGCATCAATTACCAGCACAGACCTACTGGTTAAAATGTACTTATGAAGCTTGCATTCGGGAATTTGTTATTAAAATGAATTATTATAAAAATGTGTTGAAGACAAAATGATGAAAAGGGCTGTCTGGTAGCCTCAATAAATAGACAACAATTTTGTGACCTTGGGACCAGAAGGTTCTCTCTGCGCAAAGCATAGTTCTGAGATATCGAGCATCAAAGTTTTCACATCCCAGATCTCAGAACTGTTTTGTTGTGAATTCCTCTTTCATAACCCATTAAAGTCCTCACTTTAAAGGTACTTAAAGTACAGGAGGGGTGAACCTTATGACCCTTATGGCTCTGAAATGTCAATCTGGGTTCAGCCATAAGGTTCTGTCTGACACTACTGAATTAGACATGTTCAGTTCATAAGACTGTAGCTATTTGAATACATATATGATAGAACAACACTATTTTACTAAGTCAAGAGTCAGAATACATTAAGACATGTATTGTGATCCTCAGACGAATTACTGTCATTGCTGAACAACAATGTGACAACATATAATGTACTTTAACATTTCTGAGTGTTGTTTTTTAGCTTGAGTGCCATTATTGCTGGCTAGACTAGCCTAGACCACACTTGGAGGGAGACGTGTTCTGATTGGTCCGTCTGTATTTGTTCAGGCTTTGTACTTGGACTGCAGATTAAAATTCAGCTCAAAATATACATCTGTTATATTGTCCTACGAAGGTGGTCGAGTTCAGTCCAAAATCCATGTTGAAGATTCCATACCATCCTTAGAGAACTGGGTTCCAAAGGGGTTATTCTGCTGTCCCCATAGGAGAACCCTTTTGGATTCTAGGTGGAACCTTTTTTTGGTTCCAGGTAGAACCTTTTTGGGTTCCATGTAGGAAGCTCTGTTGAAAGGGTTCTACCTGGAACCAAAAAGGGTACTTCAAAGAGTTATCCTATGGGGACAGCCAAAGAACATGTTTAGGTTGTAGATAGCACCTTTTTTTTCTAAGAGTAGGCCTAAGTGAAATCCATAGGCCTCGATCTGAAATGAATGGGAAAGATTGGTACTATCTAATTATTTAGCACTCTGCTTTTATTAATCATCATTCATACCAAACAGTATTGCAGATTGTTGAGTGTTTATGTTCTGACTGAATAGAAAGCATCAAAGGTATTCAAGACTGGAAATACACAAGAGGTATACAGTAATTCTCACTGTGGTTCTATATATAGAATACTGTGAGATTCCGGCATTTTATCTTCTCACTGAGGAATTCTATTCACAATGTGCCTCACTGTCCATCCAATCCCTGTCATACTCTCTTCTCTTTTCTCAATCCCTGTCATTTTTTCTGTCTCTTCTTTGTCCTCTCACCATGAGACTGTCAAGGTGGACTGCGTGTGCATGCGTGTGTGTGTGTGCTTGCATGCGTGTGTGTGTGTGCTTGCGTGCGTGCGTGTGTGAACTCACCATAACGTCTCCGTCAGCTATGAACACAGTGCAGCCCTGGGCCTGCATAAAGGAGAGGATGGTGCCTGCTATCTTCCTCAGTAACACCTCCAGGGACTGCTGCTCTTCCAAGATCAGGCTGGCCAGGTCCAACAGCACCTGGGGAAGACATGCATAGTAAAACCATGAAAACACACACACTGTAAAAAAAAAAGATTAAAAAATAAAATTGTTTCAACTAATTATTGTTAAGTAACTGGTTCCACAGTTCACCAAAAAAGGCTGTTAACCAGTTACTTAACAATAATTTGAAATAACTTTTTTTTTTAATTACACTGCAGAAACATGACCGCATGAACACACACCCACACACAAACACAAAAAATGAACACACACTCACAAGAAAGCATGCTATCACACACACACATCCACACAGACACCCACCTACGCATATGCGCACACCCACACAGACACCCACCTATGCATATGCACACACACACACACACACACACACACACACACACACACACACACACACACACACACACACACACACACACACACACACACACACACGTTGAAAGAATAAAAACCCACAGACGGCAACAAACCTGATTCCGTCGGTTTTCCAGCTGGGACGTCTCGTAGAGCTGGGCGTTGTGTAGGACGATCCCGGAGAAGGCCAGGTAGGCAGAGAAGTCCTGTCAGGGGAATCACACTATAAGCTCGATTCAGAGTATGGCATTTATAGAGAAATGGAGACGATAATGAGAGTAGGAGAGCATTGAACACTCTTAGAAAAAAGGGGTTAGTCAGAAAGTATTCACACCGCTGAATGTTCCCACATTGTGTTGTGTTACAGGCTGAATATCAAATGGACTGAGATGTTTTTGTTCCTGGCTTACACAGAATAACCACATAATGTCAAAGTGGAATTACTGTATGTTTTCTGATTTTTTTTATTTTTACAAATGAATTAAAAATGAAAAGCTGAAATGTCTTGAGTGAATAAATATTCAAACCTTTTGTTATGGCGCCTAAATACATTTGTAGTAAAAATGTGCTTAACAAATCGCATAATAAGTTGCTTGGACTCACTCTGTTTGCAATAATGGTGTTCAACATGATTTTTTATGACTATCTAATACCTGTGCCCCACACATACAATTGTCTGGAAGGTCCCTTAGTCGAGCAGTGAATTTCAAACACAGATTCAACCACAAAGACTAGGGAGTTTTTCCAATGCCTCGCAAAGAAGGGTGCCTATTGGTAGATGGGGGGGGGGGGGGGGGAGAAGCAAACATTGAATATCCCTTTGAGCATGGTGCAGTTATTAACTACACTGGATGGCGTATCAATACACCCAGTCACTACAAAGATACAGGTGTCCTTCCTCACCATGTCACTGGAAAGGAAGGAAACCACTCAGGCATTTCACCATGAGGCCGATGGGGACTTTAAAACAGTTACAGAGTTTAATGGCTGTGGCAGGAGAAAACTGAGGATGGATGCCAGTCAAAAGAAGGAAACCTGTACAGAATAAAAATATTCCAAAACATGCATCCTGTTTGCAATAAGGCACTGAAGTAGAACTGTTAAAAATGTGGCAAAAAAATAAAAACACAGGCAAAATCCTAGAGGAAAACCTTGTTTAGTCTGTCTTCCAACACACACTGGGAGACAAATTCACTGTTTAGCAGCACAATAATCTAAAACACCAGGCCAAATATACACTGGAGTTGCTTACCAAGACGACATTAAATGTTCCTGAGTGGCCTAGTTACAGTTTTGACTTCAATCAACTTGAAAATCTATGGCAAGACTTGAAAATGGCTGTCTAGCAATGATCAACAACCAACTTCACAAATAATAATGTGCAAATATTGTACAATCCAGGTGTGCAAAGCTCTTAGAGACTTACCCAGAAAGACTCACAGCTGTAATCACTGCCAAATCTTGACTTAAGACTTGAAAAAACTTGGAACTCGACTCGACTTTACTTGTTCTTAGAATGCACGACTTGGACTTAATGCTCTTAGAATGCACGACTTGGACTTAATGCTCTTAGAATGCACGACTTGGACTTAATGCTCTTAGAATGCACGACTTGGACTTAATGTTCTTAGAATGCACGACTTGGACTTAATGCTCTTAGAATGCACGACTTGGACTTAATGCTCTTAGAATGCACGACTTGGACTTAATGTTCTTAGAATGCACGACTTGGACTTAATGCTCTTAGAATGCACGACTTGGACTTAATGTTCTTAGAATGCACGACTTGGACTTAATGTTCTTAGAATGCACGACTTGGACTTAATGCTCTTAGAATGCATGACTTGGACTTAATGCTCTTAGAATGCACGACTTGGACTTAATGTTCTTAGAATGCACGACTTGGACTTAATGCTCTTAGAATGCACGACTTGGACTCCAATGCTTCCCACAGTTGTGTCAAGTTGGCTGGATGTCCTTTGGGTGGTGGACCAGTCTTGATACACAGAGGAAACTGTTGAGTGTGAAAAACCCAGCAGCATTGCAATTCTTGACACAAACTGGTGTGCCTGGCATTCTTTTGTCCATTATTTAATTGTTTATTAAATTATATTATTAGACAAAATTATGTATTCTAATGTATTATTAGCAGCCATAGTTCATACATGGCACCATACAGGGTTCTATATGGAACCAATTTTGGTTCAGTGGGGTTCCCTTGGGGTTCTGATCAAAGAACCATATAAAAGGGTTCTATATAGAACTTTTAGAGGTTCCATTTATGAAGCAAGTAATATAACCCTTTTTGGTTCTATGAGGAACCTTTTTTCAAGGAGTGCAGTGTCTTTCTCCCAGTACCTTTTCATCCTGTTCAGTGAAAGTCCCATTCTCTCCACACTTCTTGTTGATGGCCTGTGCCACTCCTACCACCTGGAAGGCGAAAGAGAGGGGAAGGGGAAGAGAGAGGAGAAATAGAGAGGAGAGGGGGAAGAGTAAGGAGAGGGGGAAGAGAGAGAAGATGGGAAAGAGAGAGGAGAGGGGGAAGAGATGGGAGAAGGGGAAGAGAGAGGAGAGGTAGAAGAGAGAGGGGGAAGACAGGAGAGGGAGAAGAGAGGAGAGGGGGAAGAGAGAGGAGATGGAGAAGAAAGAGGAGAGGGGGAAGAGATGGGAGAAGGGGAAGAGAGAGGAGAAATAGAGAGGAGAGGGGGAAGAGTAAGGAGATGGGGAAGAGAGAAGAGAGGTAGAAGAGAGAGGATAAGGGGAAGAGAGAGGAGAGGGGGAAGAGAGCAGGGAGAGCATCCATCAAAACGCAGCCACAACTATAAAGAACAGAACAGAATAAAAACCAATTAGATTACATTATTTCTCTTTGACCTCAATTGCTCTATTGTAAACTCTGAAAAGAACTCCATGTGCATCTTGAAATTGTTCAATATGGGTACACTCTACTCTTAGAAAAAAGGGTTCCAAGCGGGTTCTCCGGCTGTCCCCATGTAGACCCCTAAAAGGGTTCTACCTGGCACCAAAAAGGGTCCTTTAAAGGGTTCACCTATGAGGACAGCAGAATAGCCGTTTTAAATTCTAGATAGCACCTTTTTGTCTAAGTATGTAGCTAGTGATGTGAGATATCTATGGTCTGTAATCCCCTCTACATGTTAGCGTTGGAGAGCTGAAATGTGTTCACTTGTCTATGGTGTCTTACCTGCTCTCTATAATTGGTTCTGAGTAGCTGAGTACTGTATCTTCTATCCACTGTATTGTGTCTTACCTCTTCTCTGTGGTTCTTGATGGGCATACACAGGATACTCTGCGTCTTATAGCCTGTGATCTGATCCACCTCTGCATTGAACCTGGGGTCCTGTGGAAGAGATATGAACACTATGAACTACAATGTAATTTAACATTACCAGACCTGTACTCGCAAAGCATCTCTCAGTAAGAGTGCTGATCCAGGATCAGACCCCCTCCTCTCTTATTCATGAGGATTTCAAATGCTCTGAGACACATTGTGAACACGGCCCAAGAAACACATGGACATTCTAGACAGTTGAGTCCACCTAAATGAATAACCACTACATTTTCCCTTTACTGTGAGACCCCTGATCTGGTTCCCCGTTGGTTTCGACAGCAGCTGAGTCCCAAATGGCACCCAATCCCTATATATTGCGCTACACTGTAAAACTAAATTTAATTGTTTCAACTAATTATTATTAAGAAACTGTTTTGCCTATTTTTTTTACTTATCGATGGAAGTGTTGCCTGAACAAAACAAAAACGTTGGCCCAATTTCAGAAAACATAGGCTCAAATTCTCATTTGTTAATTCAACTAGAAATTATTATTTGGGCATTTTACCTAAAAAAGGCTGTGGAACTAGTTACACGCAGGCTGCTTTTAACATACAATGTTCTCAATTTAAGAATTGACACTGTGCATGTTCATTTATACAGTCATAAATATTCAACATGTCCTCATGTCCCCACCCGGGATTTGAAATTCATTTTGAACTTAATCTTTTTTTTACCCCTTTTTCTCCCCAATTTCATAGTATCCAATTGTTGTCGTAGCTACTATCTTGTCTCATCGCTACAACTCCCGTACGGGCTCGGGAGAGACGAAGGTTGGAAGTCATGCGTCCTCCGATACACAACCCAACCAGCCGCACTGCTTCTTAACACAGCGCCATCCAACCCGGAAGCCAGCCGCACCAATGTGCCAGAGGAAACACCGTGTACCTGGCAACCCTGGGTAGCGCGCACTGCACCCGTCCCGCCACAGGAGTCGCTGGTGATGAGACAAGGACATCCCTACCGACCAAGCCCTCCCTAACCCGGATGAAGCTAGGCCAATTGTGCGTCGCCCCACGGACCTCCCGGTCGTGGCCAGTTACGACAGAGCCTGGGCGCGAACCCAGAGTCTCTGATGGCACAGCTGGCGCTGCAGTACAGCGCCCTTAACCACTGCACCACCCGGGAGGCCTTCATTTTGAATTTAATCTTAATTCAATCCAGTTTGCTACAGCAGGAAAATAATCCTGCAGCAACTGGAAATGTGTATTATTATGTGTATTATTATGTGGATTATAACTGATAGTCATGTTTGTAGGGGTTGATACATTTTTAATTAGGGCAAATCAGGTTTTAAACATTAGAAGCCTTTTTAAACCTTGAATAAATACACTACAATCAAATTAAGATCCTACATCTGTAACAAACACTGACACATTTTACATCTAAACAATAAATATTTCTAAACAGAGTTTTACTGTATCTTAGATCAACACTCCTACTCTGAGACACTTTTTGATTACAGGCCAAAATCTCGATGACTAATGTAGAGATGGACAATATGATAGGTAGAACCAGACCAAATCTGTGGAAGCACACAAAAAATAACCTGCTTTGTTTATTTGAATTATAAAGTCATTTATATGTCTGATGATATTTTAACAAGATAAAGTTTTTTGTGTGCTAATAATGGCTTTTGCTAACAGTTGTATCTTGGAGTCAACATGACGAGTCAGTTCTTCCAACGGTGATAGATATGGTTTAACTAAAAGTCACCACAGTTGTAAAGACAACACTTTATGGGTATTGATAAGAAAGCTTCCCCTGTAATGGGTCTGGCCCGTGAGGTTGCCAATCTCTTTCCCTACAGAGGGCTGCGCCACTCCAACCATCCAGAGGGGAATTTTGATCCCAGTTTAGATTTGAACGCCATCCCAACTGCCCAAACTGGGGCTTAACGAGCCAATCAGAGAGCTAGGGGTCTCCCTAGGTAGGAGCTACCACTACGCAGAGTGACGCAGATGCACTTCCTGAAAGCTGTCTGTTTCTACAAACATAACACTGGTCCTGTATCAGGTTCTATGGACCCAGCTGGTGGTTTGTTTTGGTAGCACACACATGGACGCATATACATGGACACACACCCCTCCTTCCTCCTTGTCCGTTCCAGATTAACAAACTAATTGGATACAGATGCGTTAAAGAGAAGTTACTCTCTCTATTTGTCTCTTTCTCTCTCTGCCTCTTCTAATTAATCTATTTCTCTCTCCATTTCTCTGCTCCAGTCTCGGCCCCTGTTGAGGAAAACACTTCATCAGAATCAAGTGCTAGAAAGATCACCCATAAAGTCATTGTCATTAGTCAGAACACTGTTGGCCGGCAATCAAATGATTGTGTAGCAGCTAATTAGGCGTAAGGTAAACGATGTGATTTCATTTGACATGAAACGTGATTAGACCAACATATACATGTATCAGTAAGAACACAATCTCATATATGTAAGTATATATATGTCTGTGTGTATGTATGTATATCTGAGCAATAAGGCACTAGGGGGTATGGTATATGGCCAATATACCAGGTTAAGGGCTGTTCTTAAACACGACACAACGCGGAGTGCATGGATACAGCCCTTAGCTGTGGTATATTGGCCATATACCACAAAGCCCAGAGGTGCCTTATTGCTATTATAAACTGGTTACCAACGTCATTAAAGCAGTAAAAATACATTATTTGTCATATTGGTGGTATATGGTCTGATATATCACGGCTGTCAGCCAATCAGCATTCAGGGCTCAAACCACCCAGTTTACACACACATACATATACACACATATATATATATATATATATATATATATATATATATATATATATATATATATATATATTTACAAAACAATATATATATTTACAAAACATATATATTTACAAAACAATATATATATTGGGATTGGAAATGATGCAGACAATTACATTGATGGAAGCTTCAATCTATCTGCAATAGTAAAGCTGCTCTACCCACTAACACATACTGAGGAAAGAACACGCACTACGAGAAGACATTCTGCCTTACGACGCAGGCACATATACACACACACTTAGAGAATACCCATACTTGCGTCCTAAATAACAGGCCGTTTGAGTATGCGATAAAAATGTTTTATAGTATGCAACATTTCTTAAATCAAGTATACTTTAAAATGCACAGATGTCATATAAATGTACGCTTTGAAAACAGCTGATCAATTAGATATGGGGATGAGCTACCAAAATCAATTAATAGCGGGAAACAACGCAATCACACATGACGCATTCTCACTATGTTAAAATACAATGTTTAACAGTATGCGACGTTTCAAAAATCGAGTATGGTTTAAATGCGAGGATGTTCTACTGATTTCGGCTCTTCATCTAGTATAATTCGATTCACACGTTTCCACAATGCATTGGAAGAGGTAGACTGCGAGTGATAGGCCATTGTTCTCCAAACAACCAAACTAGGCTACTTCATTTGGAACATGCCGAACAGCGAAGCTTCTGCGGTGGTGTTTAAATGTAGGCTGTAGTTTTTTGCTCTCCTTAAAGTTAGCATTAGTATTGTAGGCTACATGTTTGAATGTCTTTTAAACTCGTAAACATTTATTTTTTTACCCAAAGTGGATTTCTGGTTTCTCATTGAAAAGTGTTTCTTGTTCTCTTCGCCTTCGTCAGCGCTTTTAAACTAAATACCATTTTTTGATTTCTGAATGTGTCGGCACGGGGGACTCGGATGTGGCTGCGATAGTGATGTCATGTTAATCAGGCCTTTTGATTTGAACATATGGATTGTCTTAGTTTTGTAGGCGTGGCTACCTATTTAATGATTTAATTAATGGATCAAGTCATTCTGATCTCGTTCTCTCTGTGATCAGTGCTTTAGTTTATTATGTTACTGTCCAGCAGTTCTGAAGTTACCCTGCACCTGACTGTCCACGTTTTCCTGTGCAATAGCCTTTTGATTTGAGCATTTTAAAAGTTGTGATGTGTGTACTAGGCTATTTGATTTGAGCATTTTAAAAGTTGTGATGTGTGTACTAGGCGATTTGATTTGATTTATACATGTCACAGCACTTTGATTTCATGAATAAATATGTTTAAATGGCACCAATGAATCTTTTCCGTTTTAAATAGGGTAGATGGGCTATATGGTCTACTACGGTGTAGGTCTAATGTCATAGTCTGCCTATAAACAGTCTAAGCAGACCTATAACTCCATTTATATTCTATTCAGAGTTTAGACAAATACATAGAATTGAAAATTAGATATTATCAGGCAGGTTAATGAGATGCATGTCTGTTGAATTTGTAAAAATCCATCCTCACTTGGCCCCGCCCCTCCTACTCAGCCAATCAGGAGCCGCTACTGCGTTGTGGCCGAGGCATACTGTATACTTTTTACTAAATGGTACATGCTAAATACACTGAACAAAAATACAAATATAAACGCAACATGTAAAGTGTTGGTCCCTGGGTTTCATGAGCTGAAATAAAAGATCCCAGAAATACACAAAAAGCTTATTCCTTTCAAATATTTTGCACAACTTTGTTTTCATCCCTGCTGGTGAGAATTTCTCATTTGCCAATATAATCCATCTACCTGACAGGTGTGGCATATCAACAAACTAATTAAACAGCATTATCATTACACAGGTGCACCTTGTGCTGGGGACAATAAAAGGCAACTCTAAAATGTGCAGTTTTGTCACACAACACAATGCCACAGATATCTCAAGTGTTGAGGGAGAGTGCAGTTGGCATGCTGACTGCAGCAATGTCCACCAGAGCTGTTTCCAGAGAATTGAATGTTCACTTCTCTACCATAAGCCGCCTCCAACGCCATTCTAGAGAATTTGGTACACTCTCTGCCTTTCTCTCTCTCAAACATCTGCTTTCTCTTTCAAAGACATAATTCCACTACAGGGCATCTGACTGTGTGTGTGTGTGTGTGGGTGTGTGGGTGGGTGGGTGCACGCGTGTGCGTGTTTGTGTAAGTGAGTGTGTGTGCTTGCGCATGTATATGTGTGTGAGTCAATGTGTGTCAATGTGTAAGCTTCATCTCCCTCTCCACCAATTGACACAGCTGGGAACCTACTGGGTAGTCCATAGGGAAGATTCCATCTCCTATTGAGAGGGCTCACGGACTGCGCACACAGGACCGGAGGTATGTACTGTATATGTACTGGCATGGTCTAATTGTGTCTGAGAATAAAGATAGTTAGATAGAAATGGAAAACAATGGCCGCCAATAGCACACACAAACAGAATCATGGAAATCTGCAGTCAGCAGACCTGAAAATCTGCACTCAAGTTGTGGGCCCAATGCAGCAACATCACAATGGGGATCATAGGTTAAAATCCAGCCTGTTCTCCAGGAGTCAAGGCATTGTAACTGGGCAGAGACTGATAGTACGACCTACAATCATTATAGACTGATGGTACGACCTACAATCATTATAGACTGGTAGTACGACCTACAATCATTATAGACTGATAGTACGACCTACAATCATTAAAGATCATTATAGACTGATAGTACGACCTACAATCATTATAGACTGATGGTACGACCTACAATCATTATAGACTGATAGTACGACCTACAATCATTATAGACTGATAGTACGACCTACAATCATTATAGACTGATAGTACGACCTACAATCATTAAAGATCATTATAGACTGATAGTACGACCTACAATCATTATAGACTGATAGTAGAACCTATAATCATTATAGACTGATAGTACAACCTACAATCATTATAGACTGATAGTACAACCTACAATCATTATAGACTGATAGTACAACCTACAATCATTATAGACTGATAGTACGACCTACAATCAATATAGATCATTATAGACTGGTAGTAAGACCTGCAATCATTATAGATCATTATAGACTGGTAGTACTACCTACAATCATTATAGACTGATAGTACGATAGTACGACCTACAATCATTATAGATTGATAGTATGACCTACAAAAATTATAGATCATTATAGACTGATAGTACGACCTACAATCATTATAGACTGATAGTAGAACCTACAATCATTATAGATCATTATAGACTGGTAGTACTACCTACGATCATTATAGAATGCTACCTTTACTCAACTGTATACTTATGACTGGCCAGGATCAGGCTTAACTCAACATAATCTTCGTCTGCCCTAGTAACGACAGGCTGAAATGGCATGATGGTTTTATTATTGATTGGAGTAAGAAAGTCATCTGTCTTGTAACATTATACCCAACAAGATCAATATACTCCATCTGTCATGGGAGGACTTGACAGGATTGAGGTGTCTGATCTCTAAAGTAAAAGAAGGTCAACTAGCAAGGATTTTTATGAGTATTTCACTTTTTATATCAATATCAAATAATTTCTAGGTAACAATGAAGTACCCTACTGTAATAGATTTTCATTCAAAAGGGCGAAAGTATATTTTTTTAGGAAAAAACTGTTTCTCAAGCAAGAATTTTGCTAGGGCTGTCTGGGAATTGTCTGAGTTGGGAGGAAAACTGGCTGTTATTGGCAGAGAGGTTTGAAACTCTCTTTCTTATTGGTCTATTAACCAATGATGTCACCGTGGAAAGCTGAAACTCCCTCCCATGCAAACCTGCTGATTAGAAGGCCCTGTGAAGATTTGATTTTCAACCAGCAACTACACTACATGACCAAAAGTATGTGGACACCTAATCGTCGAACATCTCATTCCAAAATCATGGGCATTAATATGGAGTTGGTCCCCCTTTGCTGCTGTAACAACCTCCACTCTTCTGGGACGGCATTCCACTAGATGTTGGAACATTGTTGCGGGGACTGGCTTCCATTCAGCCACAAGAGCATTAGCGAGGTCGGGCACTGATGTTGGGCGATTAGGCCTCTGGCTCGCAGTCGGCATTCCAATTCATCCCAAAGGTGTTCGATGGGGTTTAGGTCATGGCTGTGTGCAGCCCAGTCTAGTTCTTCCACAGTGATCTCGACAAACCATTTCTGTATGGACCTCCTTTGTGCGCGAGTGGATTGTCATGCTGAAACAGGAAAGGGCTTTCCCCTGTTGACACAAAGTTGGAAGCACAGAATCGTCTAGAATGTCATTGTATGCTGTAGCGTTAAGAACTAAGGGGCCTAGCCAGAACCATGAAAAACAGCCCCAGAACATTATTCCTCCTTCATCAAACTTTACATTTGGCACTATGCATTGGGGCAGGTAGCGTTCTCCTGGCATTCGCCAAACCCAGATTAGTCCCTCGAACTGCCAGATGGCATTGCGCATGGTGATCTTCGGCTTGTGTGTGGCTGCTCGGCCATTGAAACTCATTTCATGAAGCTTTCGACTAACCGTTCTTGTGCTGACATTGCTTTCAGAGACAGTTTGGAACTAAGTAGTGAGTGTTGCAACCGAGGACAGACTAATTTTACACGCTACGCACTTCAGCGCTCGGCAGATCCGTTCTGTGAGCTTGTGTGTCCACTGTCCACATACTTTTTATATATATATATAGTGTATCAGGAATAACACTGATCAGATTTTTTCACACTTTTACAGTTTTAGTTTAATCTACACTTGTACAAAATGACACAAAACACAGAAAAAAAATGCATTTTGACTGCATTGGGCCTTCAAGTGTGTGTGAGAGAGATAATTGTGTGTGTGTGTGTGTGTCCTTGTATCTCTGGGAGAATCTCAATTGGTTTTGCTAGACTCATCGCATCCTCTCGTCCGCCCTTTCCTCACCTGCTTTTGAAAAAGGTCAAAGGTAATCAAGGAGCGGAGGACAGGACAGGAAACGTGGAAACTAGACGATTCTCTCTCAGGGTGGGAATTTACATGTGTAAAGGGATCAAAACACATGTAGTTGTGAAAGACATCTTATAGATAAAAGGAAAGAAGCTTATAGTTTATAAAATGTGAGCATGCTTTTCTCCTTTGATAAAACAGCAGCTGATTGAAATGGGGTGTGGTGGATTTTTAAACACTTCCGCGCTAGATTCCGGGAGGATACGAAGTAAACTCAGCAAAAAAAGAAATGTTCCTTTTTCAGGACCCTCTCTTTCAAAGAGCATTTGTAAAACTCCAAATAACTTCACAGATCTTCATTGTAAAGCGTTTAAACACGGTTTCCCATGGTTGTTCAATGAACCATAAACAATTAATGAACATGCACCTGTGGAACGGTCATTAAGACACAAACAGCTTACAGATGGTAGGCAATTAAGGTCACAGTTATGAAAACTTAGCACACTAAAGAGGCCTTTCTACTGACTCTGAAAAACACCAAAAGAAAGATGCCCAGGGTCCCTGCTCATCTGCGAGAATGTGCCTTAGGCATGCTGCAAGGAGGCATGAGGACTGCAGATGTCGCCAGGGCAATAAATTGCAATGTCCGTACTGTGAGAAGCCTAAGACAACGCTACAGGGAGGCAGGAAGGACAGCTGATCGTCCTTGCAGTGGCAGACCACGTGTAACAACACCTGTACAGGATCGGTACATCCGAACATCACACCTGCAGGACAGGTACAGGATGGCAACAACAACTGCCCGTGTTACACCTGGAACGCACAATCCCTCCATCAGTGTTCAGACTGTCCGCAAGAGGCTGAGAGAGGCTGGACTGAGGGCTTGTAGGCCTGTTGTAAGGCAGGTCCTCACCAGACATCACCGGCAACAACGTTACCTATGGGTACAAACCCACCGTCGTTGGAACAGACAAGACTGGCAAAAAGTGCTCTTCATTGATGAGTCGTGGTTTTGTCTCACCAGGGGTGACGGTCGGATTAGCGTTTATCATCAAAGGAATGAGCGTTACACCGAGGCCTGGACCTTGGATCTCAATCCCATTGAGTTTGTCTAGGACCTGTTGGATCGGATGGTGAGGGCTAGGTCCATTCCCCCCCAGAGATGTCCGGGAACTTGCAGGTGGAAGAGTGGGTTAACATCTCACAGCAAGAACTGGCAAATCTGGTGCAGTCCACGATGCACTGCAGTACTTAATGCAGCTGGTGGCCGCACCAGATACTGACTGTTACTTTTGATTTTGACCCCCTCTTTGTTCAGGGACACATTATTCCATTTATGTTAGTCACATGTCTGTGGAACTTGTTCAGTTTATGTCTCAGTTGTTGAATCTTGTTATGTTCATACAAATATTTACACATGTTAAGTTTGCTGAAAATAAACGCAGTTGACAGTGAGAGGACGTTTCTTTTTTTGCTGAGTTTAGTTACCACTTCTCCATTAGCTTACTAATGAATTGACACGCTCCTCGACCACTCAGCAGTAAGTGGTCAGCTATCAGCTGTCAGAGCATCTTACCAATTGCTGCAGCTATACACAGCCCATCTGTAAACAGTCCATACAACCAACTACCTACCTCATCCCCATATTTGTTTTTTGTTTTTCTGCTCTTCTGCACACCAGTTTTTCTACTTGCACATCCTCATCTGCACATCTTTCACTCCAGTGTGAATTTCTAAATTATAATTACTTAGCCACTATTGCCTATTTATTGCCTTACCTCCTTACTTCATTTGCACACACTGTATACAGATTTTTCTATTGTGTTACCCCATGTGTAACTCTGTGTTGTAGTTTCTGTCGCACTGCTTTCCTTTATCTTGGCCAGGTCACAGTTGTAAATGGGAACTTGTTCTCAACTGGTCTACCTGGATAAATAAAGGTGAAATAAAAAACATTTATCGGTTTCCAGAGGAAAGGAAGAGGTTTTTTTTTACCTTTATTTAACCAGGCAAGTCAGTTAAGAACAAATTCTTATTTTCAATGACGGCCTAGGAACAGTGTGTTAACTGCCTGTTCAGGGGCAGAGTGACAGATTTTGTACCTTGTCAGCTCAGGGATTTGAACTTGCACCCTTTCGGTTACTAGTCCAATGCTCTAACCACTAGGCTACACTGCCACCCAATGAGGAGAGGATGGATTCTTACCCAATTCAGAATGTCCCCTTGCGTATGGGTTTCCTTCAGTCCAGTGATGAACTTTGACATACAACTTCCTGTTTAATCTCAGAATGTAAAAGCCCCTCTCTCTCTCCCCTCTCCCCCTCTCTCTCTCTATAAGTGAAAGGTCAACTCGCAAGGATTTTTCTTCCCTCCCTCCCTCCCTCCCTCCCTCCCTCCCTCCCTCCCTCCCTCCCTCCCTCCCTCCCTCCCTCCCTCCATTCCTCTCTGTGGTTTATGCTTGGCCAATCACTCTCAGGTCCTGCACTCTGTCAGCAAAGACCCAGACTCCCCAACACAAATATGGCCTGATTCAAAACACACACACACACATGCACACACACGCACACCAACCTCCTCATTATATTCATCATCATAATCCAACATACGCAAACCCCACCAGGGTGTTATCTGACACTCAGCAGAAAAACAAGGGAGGCCGCAGAAAGGAGGTCAATGGAGGATTACTCTGTATTTCACAGCCCCATATTTACTTGGTACATTGTCTACTTAGAAAGCACATCGTAACAGGGTTATAGAAATAATTCAATGACCTACTGTAATGACCACCTGTGGGTTTCTTTATGACTCATCAAAACACAACAAAAAAAACTGTTGAACATTTCATAACATTTCACAAGTACAACTTCTTTCCACATCACGTCTTTGTAAGTACCAACTGTAATAGGACTGTGAAATTAACCATTCCAAAGGACAAAAGAGATGGAGGCCATCAAACATGGAGAAATAAAAAGCGTCTCACCTCGTAGGCATTCTTGATGTTGAGGGGCTGGCCCGTGGCCGCCACGTGACCCACAATGCCCTTGTTCCACTCCAGACGAATGCAGCTATTGGACACCTCCTCCAGGGTGGAGCCCTCGGCAACGTCAAATAGCCTGCTCACCAGGAACTTCCTGTTGGAGCTGTCCTCGCCCACCTGGGGTCACACGACAAGGAACAGTAAGGAAGTGATGTCATACATATCCAGACTCTACAGGAATTGTATCTGTAACAGCTTTTTTAAAGTTGTCTCCACAGTGTATACCACGATATGATAATATATGATGTATGATATGATAAGTCAATTTGTTGTCCATCATTGCTACCTGATATGGTTGTTGAATTAGACAGATACAGATTAGACAGAGATTAAAAGGTCACAAAAAGAACCAGGAAGTCCACTTTGGAGCCAACTTTTCCAACAGCTTCATTCAGCATCATATACTTGAAATTAGGACGCACGATATATCGGTGAACATATCGGAATGGGCCTTTATTAGCTAAAAATGCCAACATCGGTATTGGCCGATGTCTAGTTTATCGCCGATTTTAAAAACCGATGTCAAAGCTACCGTGCATACCTAATATAACATTGGTACATGACGTAATGACACCACGTGCAATTTTGCGCTACACGTGCAACACAGCATTCCTAACCTAGCCCACAATGTCTGCTGTGTGGATCGAGCATTCAACAAGTCAAGCAGTCATTTGAAAGATTAAACATTTCCGCGATACAACTCAAAGGCAAAATACATTAACCCCATGATAAGGGAACTAATTTCCCTTGACAATCAACCGTTAACTGTCGTGGGTGATGTTGGCTTTCGCTACTGGTCGAGCACCGGGACACACTACCAAGTGCGCTATTGTTCAGATGTTGCCCTACCGGAGTCACACAGTGATAGCGTCACTTCTATTAGCTTCACGACATACAATGGAAATACGTTTTTGTCTTTGCGTGTCAAAAAAGATACACGTCAAATTACACTATTTGACATTAACACTATATGACGTCAAATTAATAGCTTATTTAATACATCTCAAATAACACAGTTATAGCTAGCTTTAGCTTGGTACCTAGCTAACACCAATACAACCAGCCTGAAAACAATGACCAGTAGAAACTGCAGTCATTTTCATTCTTCTTAGCAATGATTTAGGAATCCTTGTGAGTAACTATTAGCTAGGTATCCACTTGTTGTTCTCCTATTGAAATTGAACTTCAGTTCATGAAAATAAATAGCTAGCCAGCTACTTAACCCTGTTGCCCAAAGCTAACGTTATAAACAGCCAGCTAGCTTCATCAGGCTAGTGAGGCTCGACCGGACCGGGTTATGTGTTGTGAAGCTAGCCACAATAAGAATTAGGCACAATAGTGGAATTTGCGGTTTGTCTTTAAAACAAAAGTACTTCCTTGAAAGTGATGCAGAAGGTGGCAATTGGTGGAATCATGGCATATTTAGACCATATTTAGATCATGTTAAAAAAGATTGGAATGTGAAGTAATGAAATGGGGTATCAGTCTACCCGGTGACACCCGCAGAACACAACTGTGAAGTGTTTATGCAAACATTAGCGTTGTAGCTCTTATCGCGGGACCGTGACTGTGTGAAATCACCTCCCCAGTCAGCCTATTGTGTGTATTAACATTCATACTGCACTGTAAAGCTTTACCTAAGGATTGGGGATCTATGAAATGGGCTATCAGTCTACTTAATACCCAAGATATTGTTTCCCAACGTCCTCCTCAGAGATATCAGACTCCAAAACATCAACGCAGTATTGTTTTTCCTCAGGAATAGTGTTCAATACACATAGGTTGACAATAAATGTGGCTCAATTCACAGTTGTTTCAGAGTCCCGCAATAAGAGCTACGACGCAAATGTTCTCTTGGTGTCACTGAGTAGAATAATACATCCAGTGTGATTTCAATAGATTTTTGGCAAATTAACAAATTAGTGTCTTTTGTTGATTTTACATAACAACATTCCAACCTCGTTTAGCATGATCTTTTAAATTATGGCATAATTCTACTATTTGTATTCGTTTGCATCACTATCAATGACATACTTTTATTTTGAAGGCTAACCGCAAAGTCCACTATTGTGGTAAATCCTTATTGTGGCTAGCTTCACATAGATGAGTCCGACCACCATTAATCAAATAAGAACTGTCTTATAAATTTGCGTTATTTTAGATGATGACACCTAGCTATATAGTTAGCTAGCTAACTATAGCTACTGCAACAGATTATGTCGTTTTGCTATGTTTTTGGGGAAGAACTTTGTTTGCATACATGAGCTAGCGAGCTTTTTTATGACCAGAACTGTAGATGCGCGAGACAACTTTACCAGCATCATAGCATACGTATCGATTAATCGTTGTGACATATGAAATACGAGTGATAGTGAAATCAATGTGTGATAACTATGTAAAAAATGCATGAACACATTCAATTATTATGTTAGAGCCAGTTTGCGCTGTTCTGTGAAGGGAGAAGTACACAGCGTTGTACAATTTCTCACATGGAATAGCCTTAATTTCTCAGAACAAGAATAGACTGACGAGTTTCAGAAGAAAGGTCTTTGTTTCTGGCCATTTTGAGCCTGTAATCAAACCCACAAATGCTGATGCTCCAGATACTCAACTAGTCTAAAGAAGGCCAGTTTTATTGGTTCTTTAATCAGAACAACAGTTTTCAGCTGTGCTAACATAATTGCAAAAGGATTTTCTAATGATCAATTAGCTTTTTCAATCAATCAAATGTATTTATAAAGCCCTTCTTACATTAGCCGATGTCACAAAGTGCTGTACAGAAATTCAGCCTAAAACCCCAAACAGCAAGCAATGCAGATGTAGAAGCACGGTGGCTAGGAAAAACTCCCTAGAAAGGCCGGAACATAGGAAGAAACCCAGAGAGGAACCAGGCACTGAGGGGTGGTCAGTCCTCTTCTGGCTGTATCGGGTGGAGAATATAACAGAACATGGCCAAGATGTTCATAGATGACCAGCAGGGTCAGACAATAATAATCACAGTGGTTGTAGAGGGTGCAACACGTCAGCACCTCAGGAGTAAATGTCAGTTAGCTTTTCATAGCCGATCATTCAGAGTTAGAGACAGCAGGTGCGGTAGAGAGAGAGTCCAAAACAGCAGGCCTGGGACAATGTAACACGTCCAGTGAACAGGTCAAGGTTCCATAGCCGCAGGTAGAACAGTTGAAACTGGAGAAGCTTAAAATAATAAACTTTGATTAGCTAACACAACGTGCCATTGCCGTTTCCAGCTACAATAGTCATTTACAACATAAACAATTTATACAATGTATTTCTGATCAATTTGATGTTATTTTAATTGACAATTTTGTTTTGCTTTTCTTTAAAACACAAGGAAATTTCTAAGTGACCCCAAACTTTTGAACAGTAGAGTACGTAAATGCCAACAAAATAACTTTTTGGTCAGTGTGGTGTGTGTGTAAACTTTATTTAATTAGGCACGTCAGTTAAGAACAAGTTCTTATTTACAATGACTGCCTACCCTGGCCAAACCCGGACTAGGCTGGACCAATTGTGCTCCGCCCTATGGGACTCCCAATCACGGCCGGATGTGATACAGCCTGGATTCGAACCAGGGACTGTAGTGACGCCTCGTGCTGTCACGGCCGTGAAAAGAAGAGTACGCTCATCACTCTGCACCTTGGTACATTTTCTCTTTATTTGGAAAATGACGCCGAACAAAACAATAAACACTACAAATACAACCCGTGACGCTAAAGGCTATGTGCCCTAAACAAAGTCAACTTCCCACAAAGACAGGTGGGAAAAAGGGCTACCTAAGTATCGTTCTCAATCAGAGACAACGATAGACAGCTGTCCCTGATTGAGAACCCTACCCGGCCAAAAATAGAAATACAAATAATAGAACATAGAATACCCACCCCAACTCACACCCTGACCAAACCAAATGGATACAATAAAAAGGATCTCTACGGTCAGGGCGTGACACGTGCACTGAGGTGCAGTACCTTAGACCGCTGCGTCCATGTGTGTGTGTTAACTATTTAACTGTACTAGAATGCTTAAAAGGCCGCTAAAATTGTAAATATCGCTTTTCGTTATCGTTTTTTGGGGGGGGGCAAGGAAAATATCGGAATCGGCCAAAAATGTCGTATCGGTGCATCAGTACTTTGAGAGTACTGATCATAAATACTTTGAGATTTATGATCACTTTGCCTTTCTAATCCTTCCTCATTTCATCCTAGGTTTGTTTCATGACATACACTAGCCGCTGTTCGATCCTTCTTCCTCTCATCCCAGTGGCCCTGCTACAAACAGAGCACTGTGGGTATTGTAGTCCATGGTGCCACTACCTACCAGGAAGAGGGAGTAGCGGTCCGCGGTGATCAGCTCGTTGATGTGCAGGAAGATCTTGTGGCACAGCGCCGTCACATCCAGGTGACTCGACACATCCCTCACCAGCTCCAACAGCCTGGCACAGCGGTCCAACCCCCGGGCACTGCCAACCTCGCCCATCATCTCTGTGGGGATACCAACCCCGACCCCTCCCTGCTGGGTTCTGAAGGGAGTCCGGATGTCGCCTCGGTCAGGTTCGGTGTCGCAGAGGAAGGTTAGTGAGCCTTCCGCGTCCTTGACCACGATGGGCCTCAGCGGCCTGTCAAACTCAGATGCAGAGATCTTGCGGGTGGGGGTGCTGGGAGCGGGGCTGGGGGGCGGGGCTGGGGAGGGGGAACGCCTGTCGTTCAGGCCCAGGGAAGGGGGCAGGGAGGAGGCTAAGCAGGGGCCGTCTGAGGGCTGGGTGGGTCTCTGGGGTAGAAGGGTTTCTTTGGGGGATGACGAGGAGGAGGAAGAGGAGGAGGAGGGCTGGATGGAATGGACTCGCTCAGCAAACCATGCATTCACCATCTCCCTGCAAATACACAACACAAAGGAGGTTATAGGGCCATTTTAAGACAGTAAAAACAGAAATATACATTGTACAACAGAGGACATATAGGGCCATTTTAAGACAAGAAAAACAGTAATACACATTGTACAACAAGACCATTTAGTACATTTACAGTCTCTGAGGAATTGGTCTATTTGATTAGATTATTATATGACATTAACACAACATTAGCACAACATTAACACAATATTAACACAACAGTAGCACAACATGAACACAACATTAACACAACAACATTTACAACAACACAACAACATTAACAGGACATTAACCAAGATTAACAAGACATTAACCAACATTAACAAGACATTAACCAACATTAACAAGACATTAACCAACATTAACAGGACATTAACCAACATTAACAGGACATTAACCAACATTAACAAGACATTAACCAACATTAACAAGACATTAACCAACATTAACAAGACATTAACCAACATTAACAAGACATTAACCAACATTTACAGGACATTAACCAACATTAACAAGACATTAACCAACATTAACAGGACATTAATTAATCAACATTAACAAGACATTAACCAACATTAACAAGACATTAACCAACATTAACAAGACATTAACCAACATTAACAGGACATTAACCAACATTAACAAGACATTAACCAACATTAACAGGACATTAACCTGTTGATGTTCTGGGGGCGCTATTTCATTTTTGGATGAAAAACGTTCCCGTTTTAAACAAGATATTTTGTCACAAAAAGATGCTCGACTATGCATATAATTGATACCATTCGAAAGAAAACACTCTGACGTGTCCAGAACTACCAAGATATTTTCTGTGCGTGCCCTAGAACGTGAGCTTCAGGCAAAACCAAGATGAGACGGCATCCAGGAAATGAGCAGGATTTTTGAGGCTCTGTTTTCCATTGTCTCCTTATATGGCTGTGAATGCGAGAGGAATGAGCCTGCCCTTTCTGTCGTTTCCCCAAGGTGTCTGCAGCATTGTGACGTATTTGTAGGCAGATCATTGGAAGATTGACCATAAGAGACCACATTTACCAGGTGTCCGCCCGGTGTCCTGCGCCGAAATTGGTGCGCAAAAGTCACCTGCCAGTATTTTTCCATGGGATACAGAGAGGAAAGCAAGCTTCCACGAACTGCATATCAATGAAGAGATATGTGAAAAAACACCTTGAGGATTGATTCCAAACAACGTTTGCCATGTTTCGGTCGATATTATGTAGTTAATCCGGAAAAAGTTTGACGTTGTAGGTGACTGAATTTTCGGTTCGTTTCGGTAGCCAGACGCAATGTAGAAAACGGAACGATTTCTCCTACACACAGACGCTTTCAGGAAAAACTGCGCATTTGGTATGTAACTGAGTGTCTCCTCATTGAAAACATCAGAAGCTCTTCAAAGGTAAATGATTTTATTTATTTGGTTATCTGGTTTTTGTGAAAATGTTGCGTGCTAAATGCTACTCAAAATGCTATGCTAGCTTTGCATACTCTTACACAAATTAGTCAATTTCTATGGTTCAAAAGCATATTTTGAAAATCTGAGATGACAGTGTTGTTAAGAAAAGGCTAAGCTTGAGAGCAGACGCATTATTTTCATTTTATTTGTGATTTTCAGAAATCGTTAACGTTGCGTTATGCTAATGAGCCTGAGGCTTTAGTCACAAACCCGATTCCGGGATGGGGAGTTTCAAGAAGTTAACCAACATTAACAAGACATTAACCAACATTAACAGGACATTAACCAACATTAACAGGACATTAACTGACATTAACAAGACATTAACCAACATTAACAAGACATTAACCAACATTAACAAGACATTAACCAACATTAACAAGACATTAACCAACATTAACATGACATTAATTAACCAACATTAACAAGACATTAACCAACATTAACAAGACATTAACCAACATTAACAAGACATTAACCAACATTAACAGGACATTAACCAACATTAACAAGACATCAACCAACATTAACAGGACATTAATTAACCAACATTAACAAGACATTAACCAACATTAACAAGACATTAACCAACATTAACAGGACATTAACCAACATTAACAGGACATTAACCAACATTTACAGGACATTAACCAACATTAACAGGACATTAACCAACATTTACAGGACATTAACCAACATTAACAGGACATTAACCAACATTAACAAGACATTAACCAACATTAACAGGACATTAACCAACATTAACAAGACATTAACCAACATTAACAGGACATTAACCAACATTAACAAGACATCAACCAACATTAACAGGACATTAATTAACCAACATTAACAAGACATTAACCAACATTAACAAGACATTAACCAACATTAACAGGACATTAACCAACATTAACAGGACATTAACCAACATTTACAGGATATTAACCAACATTAACAGGACATTAACATTAACAGGACATTAACCAACATTAACATGACATTAATTAACCAACATTAACAAGACATTAACCAACATTAACAAGACATTAACCAACATTAACAGGACATTAACCAACATTAACAAGACATCAACCAACATTAACAAGACATCAACCAACATTAACAGGACATTAATTAACCAACATTAACAAGACATTAACCAACATTAACAGGACATTAATTAATCAACATTAACAAGACATTAACCAACATTTACAGGACATTAACCAACATTTACAGGACATTAACCAACATTTACAGGACATTAACCAACATTAACAAGACATTAACCAACATTAACAGGACATTAACCAACATTAACAAGACATTAACCAACATTAACAGGACATTAACCGACATTAACAAGACATTAACCAACATTAACAAGACATTAACCAACATTAACAAGACATTAACCAACATTAACAAGACATTAACCAACATTAACATGACATTAACCAACATTAACAAGACATCAACCACCATTAACAGGACATTAATTAACCAACATTAACAAGACATTAACCAACATTAACAAGACATTAACCAACATTAACAGGACATTAACCAACATTAACAGGACATTAACCAACATTTACAGGACATTAACCAACATTAACAGGACATTAACCAACATTTACAGGACATTAACCAACATTAACAGGACATTAACCAACATTAACAAGACATTAACCAACATTAACAGGACATTAACCAACATTAACAAGACATTAACCAACATTAACAGGACATTAACCAACATTAACAAGACATCAACCAACATTAACAGGACATTAATTAACCAACATTAACAAGACATTAACCAACATTAACAAGACATTAACCAACATTAACAGGACATTAACCAACATTAACAGGACATTAACCAACATTTACAGGACATTAACCAACATTAACAGGACATTAACCAACATTTACAAGACATTAACCAACATTAACAGGACATTAACCAACATTAACAAGACATTAACCAACATTAACAGGACATTAACCAACATTAACAGGACATTAATTAATCAACATTAACAAGACATTAACCAACATTAACAAGACATTAACCAACATTAACAGGACATTAACCAACATTAACAAGACATTAACCAACATTAACAGGACATTAACCAACATTAACAAGACATTAACCAACATTAACAGGACATTAACCGACATTAACAAGACATTAACCAACATTAACAAGACATTAACCAACATTAACAAGACATTAACCAACATTAACAAGACATTAACCAACATTAACATGACATTAATTAACCAACATTAACAAGACATTAACCAACATTAACAAGACATTAACCAACATTAACAGGACATTAACCAACATTAACAAGACATCAACCAACATTAACAGGACATTAATTAACCAACATTAACAAGACATTAACCAACATTAACAGGACATTAATTAATCAACATTAACAAGACATTAACCAACATTTACAGGACATTAACCAACATTTACAGGACATTAACCAACATTTACAGGACATTAACCAACATTAACAAGACATTAACCAACATTAACAGGACATTAACCAACATTAACAAGACATTAACCAACATTAACAGGACATTAATTAATCAACATTAACAAGACATTAACCAACATTAACAGGACATTAACCAACATTAACAAGACATTAACAACATTAACAGGACATTAATTAACCAACATTAACAAGACATTAACCAACATTAACAAGACATTAACCAACATTAACAAGACATTGTAAGTCATTATTGGACATCAATTTTTTTTTACTGCAGGATTCTGAAACACACCCACACACACACCCAAACACACACCCACACACACACACACATTATTTCTCATACAGTAACTCACAAATGAATTATGTTGAGCAGTATTAGTAGAAAATGACTGCACAGTGCCAGCATTCAAAAACACAAGGTTCCCGGGTTTATTCTTGTCAAAGACCTACTGCACCTGAACAGCCCTGCTGAAATCTTTACAAAAATATCTGTGGCTGTCAAATGCATTTGCCACAAAATGTACCTGTAGATTAGTCTGCTTGCCAGGCACATAACACTGATCCCTAACCACCCTATGAAATAGCAAGCCAATGGGAGCGGAATGCTATCTTATTTGGATTATTTGCATTCAAGTCTAGCCACACAAATTTTGCATAAGATATGGCAAAATGTGTGTGTTATGTGTGTGTGCGAGTGTATGTGCATGTGACCCCCTAGTGACAATCCCATATAGAGCAGCCCTAACGTGTCCTTACTGCTAAATCAATAGCTCTCAGAGATCTGAGTTTCAGCTCTAAGCATCTGATCTTCTCATTTTTTGAAGTGCCAATCAAATAATGTTTTCTTACAAGGTGTGGTTAGGAATTAGGAAGCGGGAAAAATACTGTGGATACACAAAATAATATATCTCTCTACTTTCTTTTGTCTGAGAAATATGTCTGACCTTTTCACGGGCCTGAAATGTACATGTAAATTATACAAATTAAATGTAAAATAAACAATGACAGGCACACTTATTCTGGCTAGACTTGAATGCAAATAAGTAGCCCTAAATCACAGGAGGCTGCTGAGGGGATGAAGGCTCATAGTAATGGCTGGATGGGTGGTCAATAGAATGGTATCAATCACATGGAAACCATGTGTTTGATGTGTTCCATGCCATTCCATTTGTTCCGTTCTAGTCATTACTTTGAGCCCGTCCTCTCCAATTAAGGTTCCCCCTGCCACCTGTGCCCTTTATAAGTCATAACCTACTCCCCTATGATAAACTAGTTGTGGTTCCAAGGTACCTCCCTCACTATATGTCCTGAATATATTCAGGACGACAGTAAGGCTGCTGGTTTGCTACTGGCATTATATTTGAGCAATTTAGTAGACACTCTTATCCAATTAGGGTTAAGTGCCTTGTTTATTAAGGGCACATCGACGTACTTTGGCTCAGGGATTAGAACCAGCAACCATTTGGTTACTGGCCCAACGCTCTTAACCACTAGACTATTTACCTGAATCTTACCCAGGAATTTATAGTGCTCCTGTGAGATAAAATATTGTAAATAATGACTGAATACTGACTTCATGTCATTAATCAATCAACCAATCAATCAAATGTATTTATAAAGCCCTTCTTACATCGGCCGATGTCACAAAGTGCTTTACAGAAACACAGCCATCAACCCCAAACAGCAAGCAATGCAGATGTAGAAGCACGGTGGCTAGGAACAACTCCCTAGAAAGGCCAGAACCTAGGAAGAAACCTAGAGAGGAACCAGGCTATGAGGGGTGGCCAGTACTCTTCTGGATGTGCCGGGTGGAGATTATAACAGAACATGGCCAAGATGTTCAAATGTTCATAGATGACCAGCAGGGTCAAATAATAATAATGACAGTGGTTGACGAGAGTTCAACAGGTCAGCACCTCAGTAATATTTTACTGCAGTGGGCTAAATCAGGCTCACACAGTATTTATTGGTCGTCTGAAACAAATCTACTTTGAACCAAAAGTATAAAACCCTCACACACAAGAAGACACCTGTACCATGTCAGATATAGAGCTGAAATGTATTAAATTTTGAGTTTGCTTCCTATTATTACACTTTATTTACATCACAGAAGACTGAAATGTAACAAAACAGTTTGACATAGAAACACCGGATTTTTGCCATTTAAAAACACGGTGTGTTTATTAATTTATTAATTATATTATTAATATTTTTCATAATTTCATAAATTAATAAACATATATATATTTTTTTTTTCAACCAATTGTCCTTCTAGGTTTCGTAATCTGAGTAAATTACAGTAACACGAGGCACTGCAATATTTCAAAACATGTAATAACCCTTTTATATTATAGTAAAGACAAAACAATGAATAATTTCAATAGTATCTATTCCATAACTCTGAAAATAGATTTGTTCCATGTCATCCTCCAACTCAGACTGTTCTGAGATCGTTTCTATAGTTAGAAACAGGCAAGATTGGCATTCCTAAAACATTATTTGGGAGAAATTTACTTGGCTCATCGTGCTCTAGCGACTCCTTGTGGCCGGCCGGGCGCCTGCAGGCTGACCTTGGTTCGGTGGTTCGGCTGGCTTCCGGGTTAAGCGGGCGCGTGTTAATTAAGAAGCGGGTCATGTTTAGGAGGACGCATGACTCGACCTTCACCTCCCGAGCCCGTTGGAGAGTTGAGGCGATGAGACAAGAACGAAAGTGGGGAGAAGAAAAAATAATAATAATTGTGTGGTTTATTTTTTTCTTATTATTATAATAAAACTATTAGACCATTCCACAAACCATTAGGTTACAGCAGAATTAATGGTTTCAATGTTATGGTCTCTAATGGTCTTCATGGTGTGACAGGTAGCCTAGTGGTTAGAGTGTTGGACTAATAACCAAAAGGTTGAAAGATTGAATCCCCGAGCTGACAAAGTAAAAATCTGTCATTCTGCCCCTGAACAAGGCAGTTAACCCACTGTTCCTAGGCTGTCATTGAAAATAAGAATTTGTTCTTAACGGACTTGGCAAGTTAAATAAAGGTCCCAAACATATATTATATAGTGTTTTGCAATGGCGATGGTATTGAATTCTTTTAGTGTTGTCAAAACATTTTAATCCCTAGTTCATTTCTCCATCAGTGTTTTGGGTCTTTGGGAAAAGTCTTCATATGAGAATTACACCATAGGGATAGCCCTCCACAGAGTTGCCACTTGAACTATTCAAGGAGAGTTGGGTTGAAACATTAGGTTGATAAGAGAAGGACAAACTGCATTGCTTTCATGGAGGAATTGTGAGAACGACGACACAATTTGTTTTCATGAGCCAAATCTATTGGTTTTCTAACCAAAGTTGCAAAGTAAATGTGATTTATTTAATAAACAAGAGACCAGCAAAATGGATAAAAAAGAGTGTGGTGCCAGTAGCAGCATCTAGTGGTCAAAACTAGGTACTTCCAAAATATTTTACGGTAAATAATGCAAGCGATTTCAAGGATTCATTTCACTGAACAGGGGATGAAAACAAAACTACAGATTCACAGGGATTACATTACATGGTATGGGGAAGCAATAATCCAAGCCGAAGGTTCATATTACTTGTCAAACATAAATAACTGATACTGTATGCTGGTTGTTGAGGAGGATTGGCATGGGATGGGTGGCATTTGACAACAACACAAATATTCCTTCATGTCTTACTCATTGGAAGGAAGAAGTTTGGTCCAAATCAGATGTTGGTTACTATATTTATTGAATATTATCTGAATCCTATAAATTAAAATGGCCAGTTTAGGTGCTTAGCTTATCAATTAGCTTAATTTATCAGAGATCAAATAATATTTCAACGTAATAATGTTTCAGGAATGCTAATCATATAATCTCTTACTAACTACAGAAACGGTTTCAGAACAATCTGAGATGATGGGTGTCGAAAATGGTCCTTCTTCCCACTAGGAACACACTGGCGGAATCAACGTTGTTTCCACATAATTTCAATTAAATTACATTGAACGTGGAATAGATTGAATTGACGTCTATGCTCGATGGGTTGTGCTTTTTGAGGTGGAACGACCCAGTAACAAAAAGCACTTTGGATAACTTTTAATTCACGGTGCGCGTTTGGAACACAATGGAAAGGAATCACCCCAATAAAGGTTAATGGTTTAACTTCTGCTCTGAATTATCTTGCTATTTTGGTGAATGGTTACTGATTGTAAAGACGATTGTGCGGCGCATTAATAAATGGCAATAAATTGCTGTGGAGAGACGCTGGATACAGCTGGACATTGCGCGTAATACCATAAAAGGCTACAATATAGCGTGTCATATCGCAGTTAAACTCTCCAACCTTGTACAGTAGGCTAGCATGTTATTTCCCGTTGAAACAAACAACCCACGCAGGTAAAATAGGCTGCCAGTGCCTTTCAATGCACGGGACACATTAATTATCGCTCAAATTGCTTAAAATAGAATGCACGGAGATGATGTGTCGTAAACAGAGCTATCCCTGTTTCGTAAATACAAATTAATCACGTTTACGACTTCAGTCTCTCCCCGCGCTTACCTTGTAGCCTTCCTGACAACGTAGGAATGAGCGAACTCCAAATGGTCATCGAGCCACGCTTCCATCCTTTCACTTTGTGTGGGATAGCAGCCCTCCATGCTCAAAACCCAAATCCCCCCAATTAATCAGATTACCATCAACACTCCGAAGATGGAAGCAAATAATATCAGTCACTGGTAAGCAGTGTGTGTGGTAGTAGTCTTCTGTTTTCAGGGAGCGCTTCCTACATTGTGAGCGCGTGTGGGTAGACTTCGGCAAGACTTGAATTGCCTTTGTGCAGCAACATCGCACCCCTCCTAGTCTCTCTCTCTAAATGAACTATATTTTCCATACTATATTCTAACATGGAAAAGCAATGCATTTTTTTGTGAACTGTTTGCAAATTTGACAGAAAAGTAGATATGGGCTTACCTCAAGGGTAATAGCATAACATTTTTTTGTTTGCATATCCAGCATGGCAGATATTTTTCACATTTGTGAGTTAAGTAATTCTTAGGTGCTCCAGAAGTCAGCTGAACATAATTTAGGCATAATTGTCATTCAAATAGATTCACATTTTCATGTTTGATTGTTCTCATGAATACATGGGACTATTTAACATACAACACGAGCTACGGCTCCTTCCGTACACTCCAATGAGCTTGACTTGCCTCAGATAGGGCACATGTGTGTCATTGGGTTTTGGTGAGTGCTGATACAAGGGAACATCAATCAATATCACCTACAAGGACGCATTTTACTTTGAGGGAATGTGGAGTGTGAATCAACCGCTGGTTATCTTCTAGTTTTTTTCGTATTCAAAGTTGCTTGTCTGTAGTCATAAAGCTTCACAGCGAAACACTGTTACTCTGAGACGCTTCATGAATACGGACCGACAAGTCACAATCCCTCAATCACTGAAACATACTCCATTAACCCCCCCCTATTTGACAAATAGTAATGGACTATCCATTGCCTTGCCCCAGACACTCTAGATCCTGTGTGTCTGGTGGGACCCTGCTGATACTGTGGTGTTATCTTACCCAACAGATGGTTTCTCTTTTCCCCCTGAGGACACAGGACCTGCCCTCAGGCATATGGGAGCTCCCTGGCTTCCTACTAGAGAATCTGGACAGTGCAGTACATTACGCCTCTTAAGGCTTCTAGTCTATCAGCATGGATGCATATGCACCCACACACTAACCCTAACCCTAACCGGTACTCTTACCGTTACCCTAACCTTAATCCAAAAACCTAACCTGAACCCTAACCCGAAACCTTAGCTCCTGACCCTAACCCTAAAACTAAACCTAGCTCCTGACCCTAACCCTAAAACTAACCCTAGCTCCTAACCCTAAACACTAATTCAAACCTTAACATCGCACACACACACACACACACACAAACACATACACACACACACACACACACACATACACACACACACACAGGGGTCAGCCCCAGGCTTTCTTCCAGATGTTCCCACCGTAGGTTTCAACCTGAGCTGGTTAAGACTGGACATGTCAGGTCTCAGTCTTTCTAGCAAACAGAGCACAAGCACATTGTTGTGGGTTGATGCTTTAAAGATCCTTTACTCAGCTGGAGGGACCATTAAAGCATACTTGAAAGCCTGGAGGCTGGTTGCAGTAGTGGCGGAAGTTTATATGAGTGTGTGTGCATGTACAGGTGTGTGTGTGTGCATGTATAGGTGTGTGTGGGAGTGTATAGGTGTGTGTGTGCATGTACAGGTGTGTGTGTGGGCGTGCACACTTGTGTGTGTTCATTCTTGTGTGTGTGTGTCCTCCACAGGGACGCTGTGTCCTTGTGTAATCACTCAGCAGACAAGGTTGTGTCTGTCACAACTGGCCGTGATTGGGAGACCCATAGGGCGGCACACAATTGGCCCAGCGTCGTCCAGGTTTGGCCAGTGTTGGCCGTCATTGTAAATAAGAATGTGTTCTTAACCTACTTGCCTAGTTAAACAAAGGTTAAATAAACGAACATAAACAAGGAGAAGTTGGACTGTGCTGGCACAGCCTCTAAGTCAAACAACACAGCCCTCTCCACCATATAATTCCCTGCTCTAGCTTAAATAGCACTCACACTATTGTAAATGTGGCCTTCAGTTGTACTCTGAGAGATAACCGCACTGGGGTAAAACTTTCCACACGCAGTACATTCCCATCATGAAAGCCATGCTGACTGCAGTGCACCACACACACTGCTGTCAAGTCAAAACAATCCTACTTCTTAACCACGATGGGCAGTAGCATGGGTTAGCACAATCTAATGCATAAACAGTTTATACACCCCCCCCCTTTCTCTCTCTCTCTCTCTCTCTGTCTCTCACTCGCTCACTCTCTCTCTCTCACACACACACACACACACACACACACACACACACACACACACACACATAAACATGTGTCTGAAACATCGAGGGGCTTTACTTTACGGCTGTGACACATAGTCGGTTAAGAAGGCCTAGATTCTCTTGTTCTAAATGGCGACTCAAATATACCTCTGTGTAAAAACACTGACACACTTTACTGTAAAGATGTTTTTAAGTTGTCTTTATCATAATCAGACAAAATGTATTGTCTAGAAAATACTATTTAAGCAATAAGGCCCGAGGAGGTGTGGTATATGGCCAATATACCACAGCTATGGGCTGTTCTAACATTAAAGAAGTCTCGAGGTATTGCTCGCCTGAAGTAGAGTACCTTATGATAAGCTGTAGATCACACTATCTATCAAGAGATTTCTCATTTATATTATTCGTGGCCGTCTATTTACCACCACAGTTGATGCTGGCACTTAAACCGCACTCAACCAACTCTATAAGGCCAGAAGCAAACAAGAAAATGTTCACCCAGAAGTGGCGCTCCTAGTGGTCGGAGACTTTAATGCGGGAAACTTAAATCAGTTATACCAAATTTTTACATGTGCAACCAGAGGAAAAAAAACCTCTAGACCACCTTTATTCCACACACAAAGATGCATACAAAGCTCCCCTCCATTTGGCCAATCTGACCATAATTCTTTCCTACTTGTTCCTGCGTACAAGCAAAAACTAAAGCAGGAAGTACCCGTAGCTCACTCAATATGGAAGTGGTCAGATGACGCGGATGCAACAGGACTGTTTTGCTCGCACTGACTGGAATATGTTCCGGGATTCATCCAATTGCATTGAGGAGTATACCGCTTCAATTATCGGCTTCATCCAAAAGTGCATTGACGACGTCGTCCTCACAGTGACCGTACGTACATATCCCAACCAGAAGCCATGGGTTACAGGCAACATCCACATCGAGCTAAAGGCAAGACCTGCCGCTTTCGAGGAGCGGAACACTATTCCGAACGCTTATAAGAAATTCTGCTATGCCCTCAGATGAACCATCAAACAAGCAAAGTGTCAATGCAGGATTAAGATTGAATCCTACTACACTGGCTCTGACTCTCCTCAGATGCGGCAGGGCTTAAAAACTATCATGGACTACAAAGCGAAACCCAGACTCGAGCTGCCCAATGACCCGAGCCTTCCAGACGGGCTAAATTACTTTTATGATTGCTTCGAGGCAAGCAACACGGAAGCATGCACGAGAGCACCAGCTGTTCTGGATGACTGTGTGATTACGCTCTCGGTAGCCGATGTGAGCAAGACCTTTAAACAGGTCAACATTCACAAAACCAAATGGATTGCAAGGACTTGTACTCAAAGCATGCGTGAACCAACTGGCAAGTGTCTTCACTGACATTTTCAACCTCTCCCTGACAGAGTCTGTAATACCAACCTGTTTCAAGCAGACCACCATAGTCGCTGTGCCCAAGGAAGCGAAGGGAACCTGCCTAAATTATTACTGCCCCACAGCACTCACGTCGGTAGCCATGAAGATCTTTGAAAGGCTGGTCATGGCTCACATCAACAGCATCCTCCCGGATACCCTAGACCCACTCCAATTCACATACCGCCCCAACAGATCCACAGATGACGCAATCTCAATCACACTCCACACTTCCCTTTCCCACCAGGACAAAAGGAACACCTATGTGAGAATGCTGTTCATTGGCTACAGCTCAGCGTTCAACACCATAGTGCCTACAAAGCTCTTCACTAAGCTAAGGACCCTGGGACTAAACCTCACTCTGTAACTGGATCCTGGACTTCCTGACTGGCCAGGCCCAGGTGGTAAGGGGAGGCAACAACACGTCTGCCAAGCTGATCTTCAACACTGGGGCCCCTCAGGTGTGTGTAATTAGTCCCCTCCTGTTCTCCTTGTTCACCCACGACTGCGTGGCCAAACAACTCCAACACCATCATTAAGTTTGCTGATGACACAACAGTGGTAGGCCTGACAACAAAGAGACAGCCTATAGGGAGGAGGTCTGATAACTGGCGGTGTGGTGCCAGGACAACAACCTCTCCCTCAATGTGAGCAAGACAAATGAGCTGATCATGGACTACAGGAAAAGGCGGGCCGAACAGGCCCACATTAACATCAACGGGGCTGTAGTGGAGCGGGACGAGAGTTTCAAGTTCCTTGGTGTCCACATCACCAACGAACTATCATTGTCCAAACACACCAAGACAGTTGTGAAGAGGGCATGACAAAACTTTTTCCCCCTCAGAAGACTGAAAAGATTTGGCCTGGGTCCCCAGATCCTCAAAAGGTTCTACAGCTGCACCATCGAGAGCATCCTGACGGGTTACATCACTGCCTGGTATGGCAACTGCTCGGCATTTGACCGTAAGGCGCTACAGAGGGTAGTGCGTACGGCCCAGAACATCACTGGGGCCAAGCTTCCTGGAATCCAGGACCTTTATAATAGGCGGTATCAGAGGAAAGCCCATAAAATTGTCAGAGACTCCAGTCACCCAAGTCATAGATTGTTTTCTCTGCTACCACACGGCAAGCGGTACCGGAGCACCAAGTCTAGGACCAAAAGGCTCCTTAACAGCTTCTACCCCCAAGCCATAAGACTGCTGAACAATTAATCAAATGGCCACTGGACTATTTACATTGACACCCCCTCCATTTGTTTTGTACACTGCTGCTACTCGCTGATTATTATCTATGCATAGTCACTTCACCCCTACCTACATGTGCAGATGACATAGCCTGTACCCCCGGACACTGACTCAGTACTGGTAACCCCTGTATACAGCCTCGTTATTGTTATATCATTGTGTTACTTTTTATTATTTTTTACTTTAGTTTATTTGTTATATATTTCTTAACTCTTCTTGAGCTACACTGTTGGTTAAGGGCTTGTAAGTAAGCTTTTCACGGTAAGGTCTAGACTGTTGGTTAAGAGCTTGTGAGTAAGCTTTTCACTATAATAATGTGGTCACAACATTAATGTTCCAGACACATTTTTTGGGGGGACGTTGCAGGAACATTCCTGCGTCCAGTTTTCTGAGGTTTCGGAGAACATTCCATCAACGTCACATCAGTCATACACAGAACATTCCATCAACGTCACATCAGTCATACACAGAACATTCCATCAACGTCACATCAGTCATACACAGAACATTCCATCAACGTCACATCAGTCATACACAGAACATTCCATCAACGTCACATCAGCCATACACAGAACATTCCATCAACGTCACATCAGTCATACACAGAACATTCCATCAACGTCACATCAGCCATACACAGAACATGCTTGCCACGTTCTCTGACTATTCATTGGCATATTAACCTGTTTTAATGACACTCCTGAATCACTATAATCAGTAAAAGTTTTTCTTGAGTGTACCTTTAACAGAGCTGAGATTTACTTCAAAGTGCATTCACCTTATTGCTTATGTCTATCCAGCTATCTCAGATCTACACGAATGCCTAGGGAAGAGGGTTAATAGTTTATCCTGGACAGGGCCTAACTATACTGGCCTGATAAGCAATGCCCTAGAGAAATCCCTTATTGGGACAGTGTTTATGGCGTTTGTCATTGGTGCTTGTGGCCTAGGTTCGAGTTGTTGGGTTGTTAGCTAGGTACATACCAGGTCTACCCCTCTGACATGCATTACTTACATGTGCTGAATAATGTGAGAAGTATCTCCTTAGAAATACCGGACCTGCTTAGATTAGAGTACCTCTCTCCATGCAGGTCAGTTTATGTGCAGACAGGCAAAGTAGTTATTTTATTTGTCTTAACCTTTATTTAGAAGGGGTCTGGGATGTAATGGCTAGTCTATGCTGCCTCTCCATATTTGACAAAACACAGAACCATCTCTGTAGAACGTCAGCACATGGTCACTGGGAGTAAATGAAATTGGAAGAGAAAAAAATAGGTTTGCAGTCCAAGGGGAAGGCTTTGTCTAACAGAACAAAAATGACCTACTGCCTCTGTCTGTCTGTGTGAAGCAGCCGAGGGGCCTGGTCTGTTTCAATGTTCTTCCAGAACCCGGTACCCGCTGTTGTAAAACTGTCCTCTGTTCCACAGAACTGTGTGTTTACAGTGGAAGACTGGGGGGGGGGGGGTCACTAAGTAGTTCCAAACAACAACAACAAAAAGTAATTTCCTGAGCCGCTGGAAGCTCACTCACTCTGAAAGAGCATATTTCCATCTGCAGAGCAAATATCAATCACGGTTCGCCTCAGTCTTCTTCTGTCCTTCTGAGCCATGACATTAAGGTGCGAGAGAAGTTTACCCTATTTTTTCCAAAGGTTTTGAACTGAGAAAGAGTTATCGCACGGCCATTCTAACTGTCTTCTGACCTATTTAAAGAGTGTCTGCCTGCTTCCCTGCGTGCATGTGTATGTATGTGTGTGTTTACGTGTGGGTGGCTGAGTGGGTGGGTGGTTGTGAGTGCATGCAAGTGTGTGTGTGTGTGTGTGTGTGTGTGTGTGTGTGTGTGTGTGTGTGTGTGTGTGTGCCTGTGTGTGTCCTGCTTAGGAAAACAGACCAGGGAAAAAAATAGTTTTTCTTGACTGATTTTGTAAATGCTGCAACACCTCCTTAGAGGATAAATTATAAGTGGGAGCCACTCTGCAAGAATAATTTGAATACATTTGCATGGCCTTTCACATACACCTCTTAGCTTAATGATGAGCATTTTGCAGAATATGCAGGTTCCAAGCAGAATAGCTCTGTGTAGTGTTCCGGATTTGTCAGTAGCCCTGCACCTTCAGCTGTAGTAACATGTAATTCTTCTCCCATTGCAGTGTGTCACGGCGCTTCAGAATGACTCATGCGTACGGGAGAAACGGAATACATTACTAAAGTGAAATCATTGCTGGGGGAATTCACTTACTGCTATAAAGATGAGCATCATCCTCATTATAAGCGTAATCTACAGCATCATCAACCCACTAGACACACACTGGTTGAATAAAAGTTGTCTCCACGTCGTTTGAAATGACGTTGAACCAATGTGGAATAAACATTGAATCGATGTCTGTGCCCACTGGAAATACTTTTCCAACAAGAAACTGAAAAATAAACTTGGGGGAAAAATGGGAACAAGATCACGATCTGACACCTAGGTATTGGATAACAGTATATTGCCAATGTTCCCTGTTCCCAGACTAAAAAAGTGGAAAAGTGATTTAAAAAAAGAATCCAGACCAAACAGAATTGATGTTACCTTGCATACCCCTAATTTGAGAAACTTTTTTAGTCTGGCTACAAATATGGGATTTAAAAAAACCTATTTAATTATATCAGGTTGAAAGGATATCATGTTACTCTTCAGTGAAAAGATTTTAGTGACTGGCCTTCTATGTGTCACTGAACTGGATTCATTACCACCAACCTGTCTCATGCGCACCTGGTTCCCTTTCCCCCTGATTAGTCATTTATGCATGTGCCCTCTGTTCCCCGTTGTCCTTGTAGGTTATTGTTACCATGTCCGTTGGTCGTGTGGGCACCTGTTGTGTTGTATCGGCTTCCATGCTACGTGTTATTGTGGACTTTTTAAAATTAGTATAATATTTTTTTTTAATTTGACCCCCTTTTCTCCCCAATTTCGTGGTATCCAATTGTTTTAGTAGCTACTATCTTGTCTCATCGCTACAACTCCCGTACGGGCTCGGGAGAGACGGAAGTTGAAAGTCATGCGTCCTCTGATACACAACACAAACAAGCGAACCCGGAAGCCAGCCGCACCAATGTGTCGGAGGAAACACTGTGTACCTGCCAACCTTGGTTAGTGTGCACTGCACCCGTCCCGCTACAGGAGTCGCTGGTGTGCGATGAGACAAGGATATCCCTACCTGGCCAAACCCTCCCTAACCCGGATGACGCTATGCCAATTGTGCGTCGCCCATTGTGCACTTTCTTTACGGGTCTCGTTCCGTGTATTATTTAGAGGTTTTACACCTCGCTCTTTTGATTGGCTGGAGTAAATAAAACCCTCTGTTACGTATTCCTGCGCTCGTCACCTTTCATTAAACAACGTGACAATATCTTGAGAACATGGCAACGATGTGCATGTTACAATTGTGACGGCCTTGCCTCAGGGAATTCTATTATGCCCGTACAGCACATTCTATTTGCATTACATCGCATGTGTATTTCTACATAAATGATGTGTCTTTCTATGGATTCCCTTCCACCCAAAATACAGTATGTGCTCTAACAATGGCCTTTTCCCTATTATCTGTATCCAAGAGGAATTTGGCTTTGAAATAGACTATGCATCCGTTTCAAAATGAAAGATGCTTGTCAGACATTCCAATTACAATGCTGATTTATGACCGTTTCCATCATTATAACTAAATAAAGATAGACCTGAACTCATAATGGACTTACACATCTGGAAATGATCTGCGTCTCTTAGTATGGTAATAATTCCACATGATTACAGCATTATACTGTAATCAGGCATCATACTGTAACACTGCATCATACTGTAATACCGCATAATATAATCTATTATACTGTAATACTGCATTATATACTGCATCATACTGTAACACTGCCTCATATTCTGCATCATACTGTAATACTGCATAATATAATCTATCATACTGTAATACTGCATTATATACTGCATCATACTGTAACACTGCCTCATATTCTGCATCATACTGTAATACTGCATAATATAATCTATCATACTGTAATACTGCATTATATACTGCATCATACTGTAACACTGCCTCATATTCTGCATCATACTGTAACACTGCCTCATATTCTGCATAATACTGTAATACCGCATAATATAATCTATCATACTGTAATACTGCATTATATACTGCATCATACTGTAATACTGCATTATATACTGCATCATACTGTAATACTGCAACATATTCTGCATCATACTGTAATACTGAATCACATACTGCATCATATTGTAACACTGCATCATATACTGCATCATACTGTAATACTGCATAATATAATCTATCATACTGTAATACTGCATCATACTGTAATACTGCATTATATCATTAACTATCATACTATCATTAACTATCATACTGTAACACTGCCTCATATTCTGCATCATACTGTAACACTGCCTCATATTCTGCATCATACTGTAATACTGCATAATATAATCTATCATACTGTAATACTGCATTATATACTGCATCATACTGTAACACTGCCTCACATTCTGCATCATACTGTAATACCGCATAATATAATCTATCATACTGTAATACTGCATTATATACTGCATCATACTGTAACACTGCCTCACATTCTGCATCATACTGTAACACTGCCTCATATTCTGCATCATACTGTAACACTGCCTCATATTCTGCATCATACTGTAATACTGCATAATATAATCTATCATACTGTAATACTGCATTATATACTGCATCATACTGTAATACTGCAACATATTCTGCATCATACTGTAATACTGAATCACATACTGCATCATATTGTAACACTGCATCATATACTGCATCATACTGTAATACTGCATAATATACTATATCATACTGTAATACTGCATTATATACTGCATCATACTGTAATACTGCATCATACTGTAATACTGCATCATACTGTAATACTGCATTATATACTGCATCATACTGTAATACTGCATCATATTTTGCATCATACTGTAAAACTGAATCATATACTGCATCATACTGTAATACTGAATCATACTGTAATACTGAATCATATGCTGCATCATATACTGCACCATACTGTAATACTGCATCATATACTCTATCATACTGTTATACTGCATCCTACTGTAATACTGAATCATATGCTGCATCATATACTGCATCATACTGTAATACTGCACCATATTTTGCATCATACTGTAAAACTGAAACATATACTGCATCATATTGTAATGTGACATCAAATACTGCATCATACTGTAATAATGCATCATATACTGCATCATACTGTAATACTGCATCATGTACTGCACCATACTGTAATACTGCATCATGTACTGCACCATACTGTAATACTGCATCATATACTCTATCATACTGTAATACTGCATCATATTGTAATGTGACATCATCTACTGCATCATACTGTAACACTGCATCATGTACTGCACCATACTGTAATACTGCATCATGTACTGCATCATATACTCTATCATACTGTAATACTGCATCATATTGTAATGTGACATCATCTACTGCATCATACTGTAACACTGCATCATGTACTGCACCATACTGTAATACTGCATCATATACTCTATCATACTGTAATACTGCATCATATTGTAATGTGACATCATCTACTGCATCATACTGTAACACTGCATCATGTACTGCACCATACTGTAATACTGCATCATATACTCTATCATACTGTAATACTGCATCATATGCTGCATCATGTACTGCATCATACTGTAATACTGTATCATATACTCTATCATACTGTAATACTGCATCATACTGTATCATATACTCTATCATACTGTAATGTATTATCATTTACCTCAGTCTGAAATATGCATTTTGTTAGACAATCCCCATGAGAATAAATCACGTTTTCTCTTCTCTTGCCTTGATAGGAATGTTCCCTAGTTAATACAATCTAAAGTTGTTTATGGTGACATCTGTCAACATAATGAATGAATTTGTGTGAATTGTGAAAAAGAAGCGAACCCTAGAGTCCCATTAGTTGTCTGTGTGGCCTTGGTTCTGTTGAGTAGGGATGGGCTGTTGGAGTTCACAGACAGCCATAGACGTACAGGCCAGGCAAATCCTGTTTGAGCTTTAACATTTTAACGGGCACCATCTTGGCTCCATCATGTTCCAAGACAGACTGCAAATTAGAATGTCATTGTCATGGAGTGGCTGTACCTATGGCTCTTGGGGGCAATAGACTGATGAATGGACTATTTACATTGACACCCGCGCCCCATATTGTTATTTTATTGTGTTACTTTGTATAATATTTTAAATTTCATTTGGGGCAGTAGGTATCCTAGTGGTTAGAGCGTTGGACCAGTAACCGAAAGGTTGCTATATCGAATCCCCGAGCTGACAAGGTAAAAATCTGCCGTTCTGCCCCTGAACAAGGCAGTCAACTCACTGTTCCTAGGCCGTCATTGTAAATAAGAATTTGTTCTTAACTGACTTGCCTAGTTAAATATGAAAAAAATAATAATTTTCTTAACTCTTTATTGAACTGCATTGTTGGTTAAGGGCTTGTAAGTACGATCTTGTAAGATCTCCACCTGTTGTATTCGGGGCATGTGACTAATAAAGTTAGATTTGATTTTAGTCTTAGTGTGAAAGTCATGGAAAGTCATCTCTGTTCTTGATTAGTGAATGTGTTGGTTGATTGAATACATCATCTCATAATCACTCACACACAGTTAATCAGCTCCACAAGAGCTACTCATTAGACACACACACACACACACACACACACACACACACACACACACACACACACACACACACACACACACACACACACACACATCCACAGGAGGTTGGTGGCACCTTAATGTGGGAGGACGGGCTCGTGGTAATGGCGGGAGCAGAATAGGTGGAATGGTATCAATTACATTAAACACATTGTTTCTATGGTTTGAATGTGTTTGATGCCATTCCATTCGCTCCGTTCCAGACATCATTATGAGCCGTTCTCCTCTCAGCAACCTCCGCTGATACATACACACACAAATGTTTCCAAACTCCCTTTTCAGGCATAAAGACTGTTATGGTCCTGATTATACTTCCCTTGTCCTCCAAAGACTGAACTGACCTCAAAATGAGAGGATGTGTTGTTCTACATCTCTCTATTTATTGAGTGTGTGTGTGCGTGCGCGCCCTTGTACGTGCATGTGAGTGCGTGCCCTTGTACGTGCATGTGAGTGCGTGCCCTTGTACGTGCATGTGAGTGCGTGCGCACACTTCTATGTGCATGTGAGTGCATTCAAGTGTGAGTGTGTGTATGTTTGAGGACAAGTTGCTTGGTGAAAAGTAACACTGGAAAATAATCTAATAGTGGAAACTGTGCGTGGCTCAGGGTCATTACACACAGCACCACACTATTTAGTACTTTTTCTACTAGGCAAGTCAGTTAAGAACAAATTCTTGTTTACAATGACGGCCTACCAAAAGACAAAAGTCCTCCTGTAGGGACGGAGGCTGGGATTAAAAATAAATAAAAATGTAGGACAGAACACACATCACGACAAGAGAGACACCGCAACACTACATAACTGAGAGACCTAAGACAATAACATAGCAAGGCAGCAACAAATGACAACACAGCGTGATAGCAACACAACATGTCAACAACATGGCAGCAACACAACATGGCAGTAGCACATGGTAGCAGCACAAAATATGGTACAAATATTATTGGGCACAGACAACAGCACAAAGGCAAGAAAGTAGAGACAACAATACATCACGCAAAGCAGCCACAACAGTCAGTAAGAGTGTCCATGATTGAGTCTTTGAATGAAGAGATTGAGATAAAACCATCCAGTTTGAGTGTTTGTTGCAGCTCGTTCCAGTCGCTAGTTGCAGTGAACTGAAAAGAGGAGCAACCCAGGGATGTGTGTGCTTTGGGGCCCTTTATCAGAATGTAACTAGCAGAACGGGTGTTGAATGTGGAGGATGAGATCTGCAGTAGATATCTCAGGTAGGGGGGAGTGAGGCCTAAGAGGGTTTTATAAATCAGCATCAACCAGTGGGTCTTGCGGTGGGTATACAGAGATGACCAGTTTACAGAGGAGTATAGAGTGCAGTGATCTACAAGGAGCATTGGTGGCAAATCTGATGGCCGAGTGGCAAAGAACATCTAGCTGCTCGCTAGCACCCTTACCTGCCGATCTATATATTACGTCTACGTAATCTAGCATGGGTAGGATGGTTATCTGAATCAGGGTTAGGCAGCTGGGGTGAAAGAGGAGCAATTACTATAGATTACGACATTGCTCACCAGAAAGTCAACCTCTGTCCACAGACTTCGTTAAGACTATATGGTAGTTACCTTACACCCACATCCTTTTATAGTGCACTACTTTTGGCCAGTCACATACTAAACAAAGACAAACAGCTTTTTGGGCTAACGTAATAGAGCCGTACCGTTTGTCTTTCTATGAGGCTCTGGACAAAAGTAGCACACTATATTGTAGGGAAAGGGGTGTCATTTGAGATTTACCCAAGGCTAGATCAACAGGTTCATTAGGCATAATCCTTTCCTGATCTCTCAGAGGTATATTTATCTCAAGGCTTTGTTCCAGTCACATGTTGTTGTTGTGTTAATAAACAATGAGTTAGCATTCAGAGAAGCTGGGTTGTGTTCATTTGGCACCAAACAGAAGAAAGCGGATTGAAACAAGGAGGGACTATCTGAACTTGGCCAATTAGAAAAGCTTTCAAAACATTTTGTGACAGTGTGCACTAATGAATACAACCCAGGTCTCACTCTCTTTTAAATCAGGCAATCTGAGGCAGCAGTTCTGTGTATACAATCCATGTCATGGTGCTGTGTGTGCAAAGATTATGTCCCATGCCTATCCCCATCTTGAAAGGTGTTTGCAAACCTGGGGAAATGATTGTACACCAAAGTCCCATGGTACACACACAGAGTGAGGGATGGTGTCATTGCTTATAGACATAATTTATATACTGAACAAAAATATAAACGCAACATGCAACATTTTCAACAATTTAACTGAGTTACAGTTAATATAAGGAAATCAGTACATTGAAATAAATTCTTTAGACCCCAATCTATGGATTTCACATGACTGGGCAGGCGCACAGCCATGGGTGGGATTGAGAGGGCATACGGTTGCCATGGGTGGGATTGAGAGGGCATACGGTTGCCATGGGTGGGATTGAGAGGGCATACGGTTGCCATGGGTGGGATTGAGAGGGCATACAGTTGCCATGGGTGGGATTGAGAGGGCATACGGTTGCCATGGGTGGGATTGAGAGGGCATACAGTTGCCATGGGTGGGATTGAGAGGGCATACGGTTGCCATGGGTGGGATTGAGAGGGCATACGGTTGCCATGGGTGGGATTGAGAGGGCATACGGTTGCCATGGGTGGGATTGAGAGGGCATACGGTTGCCATGGGTGGGATTGAGAGGGCATACGGTTGCCATGGGTGGGATTGAGAGGGAATACGGTTGCCATGGGTGGGATTGAGAGGGCATACGGTTGCAGAGATGAGACAACGTCGTAATTACAGGAGGTCAAATTAAAACAACAAAAATGCTAAATAAATAACTCCATTCATAAAAGGCCTATCATATCACATTAAAATACTATACCCACTGGGTTAAAACTAGTTGAATCAACGTAGTTTCCACGTCATTTCAAATAAAAAAAATCCATGCGAAGACATTAACTCATCAACGTAAGGGCATTTCGTATTTTTTCACCCGACTTTGAACCTAAATCTAATGACATGGTGACATTTTCTGTTGATTTTTAGTTCAATTAAAGTTAGTTGACAACTCAACCAAATATAAATCTAAACTAGACGTTGAAATTACATCTATGCCCAGTGGGTAGGTACTGCAAATATGTCTATCACATGTTTACAAAACAGTGCTCTATCTTTAAGGGAAGCCTACTGTATATCCTAAATTCAAATGAAATATTCCTTACATCTCTCATTTATCTTGAAAATTGTTTCCATTGATATTGTCCGTTTCAGAATCTAAGATGTGAAAAAAAGTGAAAATACATTAGACCATAAATTGTCTTTTAATTATCCATATGTCGTAAAGCCGAGGCTCCTTATAAAATTTTCCAGGCCGCAGAATCTGGATTAGAAATTTTGGGAGGATCAATAGTTGCTAGGCAACGGGGAGAGAGGTGTGGGTTTTTGGAGTCTTTCCTGCCTCATTGCTGGTTCAGAAAGAGCCTCTTCGAAGCGTATCAGCAACTTGATGATTCATTTGTCATCGTTGTCTATTTCTCACAAGGTGCGTTTAGACAGGCAGTACAATCCCAATTTTTTTCTTCCAGTAATTGGTCTTTTGACCAATCACATCGGATCTTTTCACATCAGATCTTTTTCAGAGCTGATCTGATTGGTCAAAAGAACAATTAGTGAGAGAAAAAAATATCAGAATTGGGCTTCCTGTCTAAACACAGCCATAAAGGCACCGTGCCGCAGACGGAGAATGACGGGTATATCTGCAAGTAATTCCAGACCTTCAGGGGGAAACAAACAGGGATTGGATGATGAGTTTATAGGAAAGACCCTATGAACACTGGGAAGACTAGACCTACTACGGTATGGCCATCAGCCTTCTTAAAGGATGTTAAAGGAAAAGACAGACCAACATTTATTTCACCTTTATTTAACCAGGTAGGCAAGTTGAGAACAAGTTCTCATTTACAATTGCGACCTGGCAACATGAACATGAACGTCTGCTTTAGCCAACTCAGTGGGTGGCCATCCTATCGCCTCTAACCACAGAACATCCGTTGCCGTTGTTTTCTGTAAATTCCCCAACATTTATACAGTACATGTTAAATCGATCACTGTCGTTCATCGACACTCAGCAGGTGATCTGCAGCGCACGGCCGATGTTCATCCTGGTCTACCTTGTCCTTATTCTAAATAAATCACAGACAGTGTCACCAGCAAAGCACCCCCACACCATCACACCTCCTCCTCCATGCTTCACGGTGGGAACCACACATGCGGATATCATCCGTTCACATAGACACTGCGGTTGAAGCAAAAAATCTCAAATTTGGACTCAAAAAATTTGGACTCAAAAGTACACATTTCCACCAGTCTAATGTCCATTGATCGTGTTTCTTGGCCCAAACAAGTCTCTTTTTCTTATTGGTGTCCTTTAGCAGTGGTTTCTTTGCAGCAATTTCACCATGAAGGCCTGATTCACGCAGTCTCCTCTGAACAGTTGATGTTGAGATGTGTCTGTTACTTGAACTCTGTGAAGCATTTATTTCGGCTACAATCTGAGGTGCAGTTAACTCTAATGAACTTATCCTCTGCAGCAGAGGTAACTCTGGGTCATCCTTTCCTGTGGCGGTCCTCATGAGAGCCAGTTTCATCATAGCGCTAGGTGGTTTTTGTGACTGCCCTTGAAGAAACTTTCAAAGTTCTAGAAATGTTCCTGATTGACTGACCTTCATGTCTTAAATTAATGATGGACTGTCATTTCTCTTTGCTTATTTGAGCTGTTCTTGCCATAATATGGACTTGGTCTTTTACCAAGTAGGGCTATCTTCTGTATACCCCCTACCTTGTCACAACACAATTGTGACAATTGTGATTGGCTCAAATGAATTAAGAAGGAAAGAAATTTCACAAATTAACTTTTAACAAGGCACACCTGATAATTGAAATGTATTCCAGGTGACGACCTCATGAAGCTGGTTGAGACAATGCCAAGAGTGTGCAAGGCTGTCATCAAGGCAAAGGGTGGCTACTCTGAAGAATCTCAAATATAAAATATATTTTCATTTTTTAACACTTTTTTGGTCAGTGATTTATTTAGAATTCAAGGCACACTTAACCAGCATGGCTACCACAGCATTCTGCAACTATTTGCCATCCCATCTGGTTTGCACTTAGTGGGACACTCATTTGTTTTACATTTACATTTAAGTCATTTGTAAGGGCTCTTATCAAGAAGGAGAGTGCGACTTATCAGATGGTGAATTCACCTTCTGACATCCAGTGGAACAGCCACTTTGGGATAGTGCATCTAAATCATTTAAGGGGGGTGTGAGAAGGATTACTGTTGGAAATGCTATCCAGGTATTCCTTGAAGAGGTGCCAAGGGTTTCAGGTGTCTCCGGAAGGTGGTGATTGACTCCGCTGTCCTGGCGTATAGGGAGTTTGTTCCACCATTTGGGGGCCAGATTCCATATGTGTTATTTCACAGTTTTGACTGGGCTGAAATAAAGGGAAATGTGCTTCCTGAGTGGTAGGGTGTCCAAGCAGGCCAGTATGGTGGATGATCCAACGCAGTGCCCTTGTTTGGGTGTAGGGCCTGATCAGAGCCTGGATGCACAACAACAAGAGAAACAGCCACATTTGATGACATTGTGTGGAAATATATAATATTGATACTGTGGTGTACATTCGTTCTATCCAATCACAGCTGTGTGGGTAAAGCACCATGGTCTTCCTCCACAGCGGATGTCTCCCCTCCATTCATTCAACAAAAGGAAGCCAGTGGCTGGCAGTGGCGGATGGATGTGTGGGAGGTGCAGGCTGGGTGTTGGTGGGAGGAGCATACAGGAGGACGGGCTTGTTGTAATGGCTGGAATGGAATTACTGGAACGGTATCAAACACATAGAAATCACATGGTTAACTCCATTTCAGCCATTACAGACTGGCAGCCCATCCTCCCTCCTATACCAGCCAGTCCCAACAGCCTCCTCTGATGCAAAGATGACCCCAGGTAGTCCCTCATAATGGACCAGCTCCCTGACCCCCCCCCCCTGCCTGGGTATAGACTGGCAGCCAGATGCCCAGGGAGGTCTGTCTGGGTATAGACTGGCAGCCAGATGCCCAGGGAGGTCTGTCTGGGTATAGACTGGCAGCCTGATGCCCAGGGAGGTCTGTCTGGGTATAGACGGGCAGCCAGATGCCCAGCGAGGTCTGTCTGGGTATAGACGGGCAGCCAGATGCCCAGGGAGGTCTGTCTGGGTATAGACTGGCAGCCAGATGCCCAGGGAGATCTGTCTGGGTATAGACTGGCAGCCAGATGCCCAGGGAGGTCTGTCTGGGTATAGACTGGCAGCCAGATGCCCAGGGAGGTCTGTCCGGGTATAGACTGGCAGCCAGATGCCCAGGAAGGTCTGTCTGGGTATAGACGGGGAGAGGAGGGGACTAAGCCACCACCGCTGTCCTCCTGTCCACAGATCAGGGGCACCAGCATCCCTCTGAGTGGTTCGGTTCAATCCCCTCTAATAGATATCAATGATGTTGCCACAAGGTAAATGAACCCAGGATGAATGTTTGGTTGGATCTAAAGAGAGGCATGTAAACATAGTTTAGTTAACATTGTTTGGGACTTTAGGGATTTGTCCACTCAATGTCAAGAAAATACAGTGACCTATATGCTATTAGCAGCAATATAAATGTGACCTCTAAGGTTTAAATCAAATAATAACTCTCTGTTTCCATGAGTAATATTTTACTTGGCTTCAATTGAGGTTGAAATCGAATATCACTTTAGGAAACTGTCATTGGCCTGAACATATTTGACCCCCTCCCCTGTCAGTGGTCATGACCTCTCGTAGACCAAAGCCAGACACAGATGACCCATCTTCCCAGTACAGATCAGGAGATGAAATGAAGCCTGTGACTCAGGAGACAGTGCTGGAGATCATGTCCATATTTAGGTATCAAACATGACATCTTCCTCCTACAGTCTTTTTGTTTACTCTCACCCACTCAGAGAATTCAATTTCAATCCCCGCATAAACGCGGAGCCATGCGAAAGCGAGACACTCAACCTCGGGAGCGGAAACATATCCTAGATTTAATTTTAGCCCAACAAGGCAAGCGTCAGTGACACTGTCATGCTATAATAGCTCAGACTAGGCCCCATACATTACATGGTCTGGTCAGTGTAATGGTTCGAGCTATACTGTAGTAGCACACGATCCTGTTACCCATGAGTCAAATTGGAAGTCGTTTTTTATAACCTGAAAGGTTGGAGTCATATTTTTCATCTTTTCTGGGGCCTCTGTCAAACCTCCTCAGACCTTCCGGTGTGAGGGTATCAACCTAAGAAGTTGAAGCCCTGCATTGACATAACAGAGTACTCTACCACGTTTTGCCCCATTAAATCCTACCGTAGATACGGTATACAACCTCCTAAACTAAGCAGGAATGGCATTTTCCACATCTGTTCACTACATCCTCTTCTCTTATTCGGCCCCTTCATAATGACTCATCTTGTTTCTAGGTTATTTTTAGAGAGAAAAGAGCACTTGGAATAACTTGTTCTGTCACCGCACTGCCCCCCCCGAGGGAATAGAAACTGGCTCTGTCACCGCACTGATACCTCCTGAGACAATATAACTTGGCTCTGTCAAACACTGCTACCTCCTGAGACAATATAACTTGGCTCTGTCTAACACTGCTATCCCCTGATACAATATAACTTGGCTCTGTCAAACACTGCTACTTCCTGAGACAATATAACTTGGCTCTGTCTAACACTGCTATCCCCTGAT
>NC_088238.1:54785990-54853490 GCF_036934945.1 Oncorhynchus masou masou
TGTGTGTGTGTGTGTGTGTGTGTGTGTGTGTGTGTGTGTGTGTGTGTGTGTGTGTGTGTGTGTGTGTGTGTGTGTGTGTGTGTGTGTGTGTGTGTGTGTGTGTGTGTGTGAGACATGAAACTGTCTCTTGAGGGACATACATTAGATCAGATATGTAACTTCTAACTTTGCCTATTCATCCCCCTCCCCCTCCTCCTCCTCACCCCCCTCCTCATCCCCCTCCTCACCCCCCTACTCCTCATCCCCCTCCTCACCCCCTCCTCCTCCTCCTCACCCCCTCCTCCTCACCTCCCCTCCTCATCCCCCCTCCCCACCCCCTTCCTCACCCCCCTCCTCACCCCCCTCCTCATGCCCCTGCTCCTCTTCCTCATCCCCCTCCTCATCCCCCTCCTCTCTGGACGAGTGTCTTTCCCCTGTGATGATAAGCACATGGCCTGTTGCTTACATATTCCCATGATAAAGTCATGACTTCCCAGCGTGGCTCGCAGGCCTAACCCAAATGAAGCCTGTGACTCAGCCATTAATCAGATGGTTAGACCCCTTTAGCTCTCTTCTCTTTTATAAAGGGCAACGGTATGTGTGTATTCAATCAGGGCTGTGAAAGGTGGGTTGGAGCTGTACATGTAGTTGTAGCTAGCAGTGGCCATCCTGGAAACAGGCCTGTGTTCGTGACAAGTGGCGCTAGCGGGCAAAAAGGAACTGAACGAGCTGAAGTGAATATTTGGAATGGGAAGAGTAGCTATAAACGGTGTTGTCCTTGGTGACGGAATAATGAGCGTTTAGAACCAACATTCTAATGGTTAACTCCAGTGGTGAAACAAGTACCCATCTGTCATACTTAAGTAAAAGTAAAGATACCTTAATATAAAGTGAAAGTCACCAGATAAAATATTTGATTAAAAGTCTAAAAGTATTTGCTTTTAAATATACTTAAGTATCAAAAGTAATTGTAGTTGCTAAATATACTTAAGTATCAAAAGTAAAAGTATAAATCATTTCAAATTCCTTGTAATAAGCAACCCAGTTGGCAAGATGATGCATGTTTGTTTTTTTACGGATAAACAGGGGCACACTCCAACACCCGGACATAATTTACAAACCAAGAACTTGTGTTTAGTGAGTACGCCAGATCAGAGACAGTAGGACCAGGGCTGTTCTCTTGATAAGTGCGTCAATTGGACCATTTTTCTGTCCTGCTAAGCATTCAAAATGTAATGAGTACTTTTGGGTGTCAGGGAAAATGTATGGAGTGAAAAGTGCATTATTTTCTTTTGGAATGTAGTGAAGTAAAAGTAAAAGTTGTCAAAAATATAAATAGTCAAGTAAAATACACACAACCCCCCAAAATTACTTAAGTAGTACTTTGAAGTATTTTTACTTAAGTACTTTACACCACTGGTTAACTGTTAGAACAATTACATTTGTTATTATACTATTATTATTCTATACACTATTAACTGGAAATTCTGGTTTGTTACCACTAGAGGGCAGAGTGCATGACAGACTGCACTCTGAGGTTACTCTATTTTCTGTATTAAATGTTGACCATTATCTCCTCAATCTGACCAAGTGCAGAAGGTTGAATAATTGACCTGAACCACTCAACATTGACCAATGACCTAACTTGAGGACCAGAGCTTTGCACCAACCCTCACAGCCCTGAACTTCTTCACATTGCTCTGATCTGTGCATTCCTCTGGTCAAAAGCACCCCATTGGCTAAGACACTGCTCCAGTAAACACACACCCCATAAATTTATCAGCTGGTATATCAACACACTGTGTCATTAACACACTCAGCCCTTTCATACAATCAAAGAGTTCTCCACACCAATCAAAATACGCACAGACATCTGCACTAAAACAACCAGCAAAGGACCCACAAATCAAAAGAAATTCCTCAGGAACAAAGATAACAAAAACAGACTGTTGGGTTTTAATGCAGAATGACTAACAGACCAGAACCGTTTTAATGCAGAATGACTAACAGACCAGAACCGTTTTAATGCAGAATGACTAACAGACCAGAACCGTTTTAATGCAGAATGACTAACAGACCAGACCCGTTTTAATGCAGAATGACTAACAGACCAGACCCATTTTAATGCAGAATGACTGACAGACCAGAACCGTTTTAATGCAGAATGACTAACAGACCAGAACCGTTTTAATGCAGAATGACTAACAGACCAGAACCGTTTTAATGCAGAATGACTAACAGACCAGAACCGTTTTAATGCAGAATGACTAAGACCAGAACCGTTTTAATGCAGAATGACTAACAGACCAGAACCGTTTTAATGCAGAATGACTAACAGACCAGAACCGTTTTAATGCAGAATGACTGACAGACCAGAACCGTTTTAATGCAGAATGACTGACAGACCAGAACCGTTTTAATGCAGAATGACTGACAGACCAGAACCGTTTTAATGCAGAATGACTGACAGACCAGAACCGTTTTAATGCAGAATGACTGACAGACCAGAACCGTTTTAATGCAGAATGACTGACAGACCAGAACCGTTTTAATGCAGAATGACTGACAGACCAGAACCGTTTTAATGCAGAATGACTAACAGACCAGAACCGTTTTAATGCAGAATGACTGACAGACCAGAACCGTTTTAATGCAGAATGACTAAGAGACCAGAACCATTTTAATGCAGAATGACTAACAGACCAGAACCGTTTTAATGCAGAATGACTGACAGACCAGAACCGTTTTAATGCAGAATGACTAACAGACCAGAACCGTTTTAATGCAGAATGACTAAGAGACCAGAACCATTTTAATGCAGAATGACTAACAGACCAGAACCGTTTTAATGCAGAATGACTGACAGACCAGAACCGTTTTAATGCAGAATGACTAAGACCAGAACCGTTTTAATGCAGAATGACTGACAGACCAGAACCGTTTTAATGCAGAATGACTAAGACCAGAACCGTTTTAATGCAGAATGACTAAGACCAGAACCGTTTTAATGCAGAATGACTAAGACCAGAACCGTTTTAATGCAGAATGACTAACAGACCAGAACCGTTTTAATGCAGAATGACTAAGACCAGAACCATTTTAATGCAGAATGACTAACAGACCAGAACCGTTTTAATGCAGAATGACTGACAGACCAGAACCGTTTTAATGCAGAATGACTGACAGACCAGAACCGTTTTAATGCAGAATGACTAAGAGACCAGAACCGTTTTAATGCAGAATGACTAACAGACCAGAACCGTTTTAATGCAGAATGACTGACAGACCAGAACCGTTTTAATGCAGAATGACTAAGACCAGAACCGTTTTAATGCAGAATGACTAAGACCAGAACCGTTTTAATGCAGAATGACTAAGACCAGAACCGTTTTAATGCAGAATGACTAAGACCAGAACCGTTTTAATGCAGAATGACTAAGACCAGAACCGTTTTAATGCAGAATGACTGACAGACCAGAACCATTTTAATGCAGAATGACTAACAGACCAGAACCATTTTAATGCAGAATGACTAACAGACCAGAACCATTTTAATGCAGAATGACTGACAGACCAGAACCGTTTTAATGCAGAATGACTGACAGACCAGAACCGTTTTAATGCAGAATGACTAAGACCAGAACCGTTTTAATGCAGAATGACTAACAGACCAGAACCATTTTAATGCAGAATGACTAACAGACCAGAACCATTTTAATGCAGAATGACTAAGACCAGAACCGACCAGAAAGTGTTGTAGCGGCCATACTGTATAGTCAGAACAAACAACAAAGTAGTCCCCAGCATCAGGTATTCTACTGTGATGGAAGCCTCTGATATGTGACTTGCCGACGTCACAGATAAGCCTCCAGGACTGAAGAGATACTCAGCCGATAAGGAGAAACGAGAGTCCAGTCTCAGGCAGACCTAGTATCAACATGTGCAGAGGGCCAATGTTGATGTCCTCTGATGAAGCTCGGTGGTGAGTTAGGAACAGAGGGAGAAGCCCCATAGTCTATTCTTATAAAATTAGTGAGAAATAGAAAAGAGACAGTCGGCAGACAGAAAGAGAGAGAGAGGACACACATGGTGTCTCCAGAGTTTAAGAAGGAAACTGACCAGCAAGGAAGCTCCAAGCCTCCTCCATACAGACTCCAGTCCTCACAGGGTTTGGGCCAATCAGGATAGTCCACTCTTAAAGGTTAGAGATCAGAGCTGATGCTGACCAGGGTTTATCTCTTTTGACTTAATACAGATGTTTTCCTTTTTTTTTTAGAGGAACCTCCCTCCCAGGGTCCGACACAGACTCCCACGACCCCAGCTAAGACAGGCTTCACTCCGCAGAAATCCCCTTTCCTGGGAGCCACTGACGACTTTTGCTGTGTTTATTTACATTAGTTACCATGGGCGCGCACCGGACGATGTGTAAAAGCGGGCCCACGCTTATTGCGAATGGTCCAATGAGCTAAGAGCTGCCAAAGAGGGAGGGAAGAGAGATTAGACATATCCAGCAGGGTTACATCAATTCCCGCCAACACCATCGCTAACTCTCAATAAAGGACAATAAATATAGTCTGGTGGCAAATCTGGGAAAAACAAGCCTGAATGTTGAAAGGTCTTGGGCTGTGAGTGGATGTTAACCATGGGGAGGTAAAGCCACCCGTTCTGAGACAGTGGACCACTTAAGTTCTTTTTCGTCTGCTTGATTTTTCTTCAGTGTAAAAGTTTCACTCAGAAAGAATTACGTTGGGAGATTGTTCCATTATGCACAGTCAATTATAGTCCTAGATCGTATTCCATGCCACACACTTAAAGTAATGTAATCTAGATGACACACCCGCACGCGTGCGCACGCACGCACACACACACTCACGCAGGCACGCACGCACGCACGGATGCACGCACACACACACACACACACACACACACACACACACACTCACACACACATACACACTCCCAGCCACAGCGATGGGAACAACGATAAACTCTCTCACAGACAAATGGTGGTTGTGGTCTGTATCTAAATCACAGCTGGGATGACATGGCATCCCCTCTGTCATCGCCGCAGTACTCACCCCATGCTGGAGGAATGTGTTCCCTCTCTTCTGACCACCGAACACTCACTCTGACACCAGAGACAAGGGGTTCCCTCTCTTCTGACCCCCGGACACTCACTCTGACGCCCTCATCTTTCTTTCTCTCCTCTCCTTTAGTGTTAAACTTTACCCTCTCTGGCGAGGGCTCCGGGGGGTCTGGCTTTCCCCTCTCTGGCGAGGGCTCCGGGGGGTCTGGCTTTACCCTCTCTGGCGAGGGCTCCGGGGGGATTGGACATTTATTTATATTCTAGATGGGATGGAGGGGATCAAGAGATGGAGAGAGGGTTTCATAATTGCTTTGTTTCTGCCGTGGCGGAGACCTTGCTGGCCCCCACCGCTGCAACCCATTCTCCCACCACTCTACTTCTCTCTCCTGCCTCCCTCCCTCACTCCCTGCCTCCCTTCCTCCCTCGCTCCCTGCCCGGGAAACTGTGCAGGCCTGCAGGGACAGAGAGCTGGACTGGGCTGGGACCTTCTCTCCCTCTATCGCTCTCTTTCTAACTCTCTATCTCTTTCCTCCTTCTTTCTATGCTCTTTTACCTCTCTCCCTCTCCCACCCCCTCTCCCTCTCCCCCTCCCTCTCCCGCTCTCCCACTCCCTCTCCCAACCCCTCTCCCTCTCCCGCTCTCCCCGTCACTCTCCCTCTCTCTCCCTCGCCCACTCCCTCTCCCACTCCCTCTCCCTCTCCCGCTCTCCCTCTCCCTCTCCCGCTCTCCCCTCACTCTCCCTCTCTCTCCCTCTCTCCCTCTCTCCCTTTACCGTATATCTCCCTATTACCCAACAACTCTCAGAAGACCTATGCTCTTTGAACATACAGGTCTATTATTAATTGTGTGTGTGTATACAGTGCCTTGCGAAAGTATTCGGCCCCCTTGAACTTTGCGACCTTTTGCCACATTTCAGGCTTCAAACATAAAGATATAAAACTGTATTTTTTTGTGAAGAATCAACAACAAGTGGGACACAATCATGAAGTGGAACGACATTTATTGGATATTTCAAACTTTTTTAACAAATCAAAAACTGAAAAATTGGGCGTGCAAAATTATTCAGCCCCCTTAAGTTAATACTTTGTAGCGCCACCTTTTGCTGCGATTACAGCTGTAAGTCACATGGGGTATGTCTCTATCAGTTTTGCACATCGAGAGACTGAAATTTTTTCCCATTCCTCCTTGCAAAACAGCTCGAGCTCAGTGAGGTTGGATGGAGAGCATTTGTGAACAGCAGTTTTCAGTTCTTCCCACAGATTCTCGATTGGATTCAGGTCTGGACTTTGACTTGGCCATTCTAACACCTGGATATGTTTATTTTTGAACCATTCCATTGTAGATTTTGCTTTATGTTTTGGATCATTGTCTTGTTGGAAGACAAATCTCCGTCCCAGTCTCAGGTCTTTTGCAGACTCCATCAGGTTTTCTTCCAGAATGGTCCTGTATTTAGCTCCATCCATCTTCCCATCAATTTTAACCATCTTCCCTGTCCCTGCTGAAGAAAAGCAGGCCCAAACCATGATGCTGCCACCACCATGTTTGACAGTGGGTATGGTGTGTTCAGGGTGATGAGCGGTGTTGCTTTTACGCCAAACATAACGTTTTGCATTGTTGCCAAAAAGTTCAATTTTGGTTTCATCTGACCAGAGCACCTTCTTCCACATGTTTGGTGTGTCTCCCAGGTGGCTTGTGGCAAACTTTAAATGACACTTTTTATGGATATCTTTAAGAAATGGCTTTCGTCTTGCCACTCTTCCATAAAGGCCAGATTTGTGCAATATACGACTGATTGTTGTCCTATGGACAGAGTCTCCCACCTCAGCTGTAGATCTCTGCAGTTCATCCAGAGTGATCATGGGCCTCTTGGCTGCATCTCTGATCAGTCTTCTCCTTGTATGAGCTGAAAGTTTAGAGGGACGGCCAGGTCTTGGTAGATTTGCAGTGGTCTGATACTCCTTCCATTTCAATATTATCACTTGCACAGTGCTCCTTGGGATGTTTAAAGCTTGAGAAATCTTTTTGTATCCAAATCTGGCTTTAAACTTCTTCACAACAGTATCTCGGACCTGCCTGGTGTGTTCCTTGTTCTTCATGATGCTCTCTGCGCTTTTAACGAACCTCTGAGACTATCACAGTGCAGGTGCATTTATACGGAGACTTGATAACACACAGGTGGATTGTATTTATCATCATTAGTCATTTAGGTCAACAATGGATCATTCAGAGATCCTCACTGAACTTCTGGAGAGAGTTTGCTGCACTGAAAGTAAAGGGGCTGAATAATTTTGCACGCCCAATTTTTCAGTTTTTGATTTGTTAAAAAAGTTTGAAATATCCAATAAATGTCGTTCCACTTCATGATTGTGTCCCACTTGTTGTTGATTCTTCACAAAAAAATACAGTTTTATATCTTTATGTTTGAAGCCTGAAATGTGGCAAAAGGTCGCAAAGTTCAAGGGGGCCGAATACTTTCGCAAGGCACTGTATATTGACCTGTCAGGTCCTCCACACCTCCCAGTAACTAGTCTCCAGGGTCCAGTCCAGTCCTGGTTGGTACACAGAGGTTCCCTCTCCACTTTTCTCTTCTCCACTCCACACCTCCCAGTAACTACTCTCTGGAGTTTCAGAAGTTGAAGTCAACTGGGAAGTGGGGAGTGTCTGTGGTGAGACATGCTGCATCTTCAACTTTGTGTGTTTGCATGTGTATTGGATGTGTGGAGTAGTAGTTGGATGTAGTCTGAAGGTATGGCTGTTGCTATTTTATCATTCACTTACTATGTAACGTCTAATCTATGAGACCAGGTTGGATGATTTATAATTTGTTTACTATGTAACGTCTAGTCTATGACATCAAGCTGGCTATTTTATCATTCCCATTGCTGAGGCAGTGTGCATGTTTATGTTTGCGTGCTCTAGCATGTGTGCTAGCATGTGTGCGTGCACCCTCATTGGAGTGTGTGTGTCTGTGTGATGCATGTTAGATCCCAGGTGTGTGTCAGCAGCATTGGCATGAGGATGTGTTGAGTTTTGTTCCCTCTGGAATGAAGGAGACCCCAACAGAACAGCTGGGTGGTTGGTCCCCATGGTTCAAAGGTTACGGGGTACAAAGAGACATCCCACAATTGCTATGCTAAATGCTACATTTCTTTGCTGACATCTGGTTACTTTGGTTGTGTCATGTAAAAGCCTTTTTTCTTTTGTATTCTCTAGTGATGTACAGGTTATCAAAAGGACGACCCAATTTAAAGATATATATATATTTCACCACTGTAACATCACATCATCCCATTTATCTTCCTTACAGCTTGTGGTAACCTCCCTGTCTGTGTGTGTACAGGCGAATCACAGAAGTCAACAGTACAGAATGTCCAGTTCAGTGTTTAGCCATGGGGATAAGAAAGTGCAATACACAGACACAATCATGCACGGACACACTTAGGCACATACGAACAGAGCCACCCAACTCTACTTCACACACAATAACAGGTCCTTGGATGGTGTGTCCGAGACAGAGCCAGGCATAACAGGGAGAGCTGATGGAATGGTCATCAATCTTGACTGTAGAAATATGCTGGGAATGTAGGCAGTCACTAAACACACACACATGTACACACACACACACACACACACACACACACACACACACACACACACACACACACACACACACACACACACACACACACACACACGCACACGCACACTCTGTGTCCTCACCAGACCCCTTCTCCAATAGCACAGAAGAACCCCCATCACCGCTTCCATTTTGACCCACATGGCTGTATTAGTTGCTGGCATTTTCAGGCCTGAGGCAGGCAACTGTCAACATTTAGAGCCAGAATGGGCAACATTCTCTCTACTGCAGCTGTTGTTGACAATTTTCACAGTTGGCCTAACTGTAGTCTCTGAGAAGAAACTAACGTCCGTGGGCATATGGTGTAGTGTTTGACCGGTGCAGTGTTAGCTAGCTACATAGTTGTCTTTGCTGTCTTCGTATCCAAGATAATTGTGTAGTTTAGAGTGTGTAGACTTAGAGTGATTATCTTAATTTACCGAGGTTAGCTAGCCAGCTATTTGTCGTCCTTAACGTAGGAGATACTGCTAGCTAGCTAGCCAACAGCTAGCCAACCTCTACCGAATAGAACTTCAACTACCCGGTCAACATTCCGCTTCGCTCCACAGGTAGTATCACATTTTCATTTCACTTCATTACAGTACAACGGTTTGATTTGTTTGATCGTAGCTAGCTAGCTACATAGCCGTCTTTGTATCTAAGACAATTGTGTAGTCTAGAGCGATTTTCTAGGTTAGCTAGCCAGCTATTGTCGTTCTTTTAACGTAACATAACGCAATCAACACTGCTAGCTAGCCAGCTAGCCCCCGAATAGCAGCACTGTAGAAACTATTACACTCGACGGAACGACTTGATTAGTGTAGTGTCAACATCGCAGCCACTGCCATCTAGCCTACAAAGTCAACATCGCAGCCACTGCCAGCTAGCCTACTCCAGCAGTACTGTATCATTTCAATCATTTTAGTCAATAAGATTCTTGCTACGTAAGCTTAACTTTCTGAACATTCGAGACGTGTAGTCCACTTGTCATTCCAATCTCCTTTGCATTAGCGTAGCCTCTTCTGTAGCCTGTCAACTATGTGTCTATCTATCCCTGTTCTCTCCTCTCTGCACAGACCATACAAACGCTCCACACCGCGTGGCCGCGGCCACCCTAATCTGGTGGTCCCAGCGCGCACGACCCACGTGGAGTTCCAGGTCTCCGGTAGCCTCTGGAACTGCCGATCTGCGGCCAATAAGGCAGAGTTCATCTCAGCCTATGCCTCCCTCCAGTCCCTCGACTTCTTGGCACTGACGGAAACATGGATCACCACAGATAACACTGCTACTCCTACTGCTCTCTCTTCGTCCGCCCACGTGTTCTCGCACACCCCGAGAGCTTCTGGTCAGCGGGGTGGTGGCACCGGGATCCTCATCTCTCCCAAGTGGTCATTCTCTCTTTCTCCCCTTACCCATCTGTCTATCGCCTCCTTTGAATTCCATGCTGTCACAGTTACCAGCCCTTTCAAGCTTAACATCCTTATCATTTATCGCCCTCCAGGTTCCCTCGGAGAGTTCATCAATGAGCTTGATGCCTTGATAAGCTCCTTTCCTGAGGACGGCTCACCTCTCACAGTCCTGGGCGTCTTTAACCTCCCCACGTCTACCTTTGACTCATTCCTCTCTGCCTCCTTCTTTCCACTCCTCTCCTCTTTTGACCTCACCCTCTCACCTTCCCCCTACTCACAAGGCAGGCAATACGCTCGACCTCATCTTTACTAGATGCTGTTCTTCCACTAACCTCATTGCAACTCCCCTCCAAGTCTCCGACCACTACCTTGTATCCTTTTCCCTCTCGCTCTCATCCAACACTTCCCACACTGCCCCTACTCGGATGGTATCGCGCCGTCCCAACCTTCGCTCTCTCTCCCCCGCTACTCTCTCCTCTTCCATCCTATCATCTCTTCCCTCTGCTCATACCTTCTCCAACCTATCTCCTGATTCTGCCTCCTCAACCCTCCTCTCTTCCCTTTCTGCATCCTTTGACTCTCTATGTCCCCTATCCTCCAGGCCGGCTCGGTCCTCCCCTCCCGCTCCGTGGCTCGACGACTCATTGCGAGCTCACAGAACAGAGCTCCGGGCAGCCGAGCGGAAATGGAGGAAAACTCGCCTCCCTGCGGACCTGGCATCCTTTCACTCCCCCTCTCTACATTTTCCTCCTCTGTCTCTGCTGCTAAAGCCACTTTCTACCACTCTAAATTCCAAGCATCTGCCTCTAACCCTAGGAAGCTCTTTGCCACCTTCTCCTCCCTCCTGAATCCTCCTTCCCCCCCTCCTCCCTCTCTGCAGATGACTTCGTCAACCATTTTGAAAAGAAGGTCGACGACATCCGATCCTCGTTTGCTAAGTCAAACGACACCGCTGGTTCTGCTCACACTGCCCTACCCTGTGCTCTGACCTCTTTCTCCCCTCTCTCTCCAGATGAAATCTCGCTTCTTGTGACGGCCGGCCGCCCAACAACCTGCCCGCTTGACCCTATCCCCTCCTCTCTTCTCCAGACCATTTCCGGAGACCTTCTCCCTTACCTCACCTCGCTCATCAACTCATCCCTGACCGCTGGCTACGTCCCTTCCGTCTTCAAGAGAGCGAGAGTTGCACCCCTTCTGAAAAAACCTACACTCGATCCCTCCGATGTCAACAACTACAGACCAGTATCCCTTCTTTCTTTTCTCTCCAAAACTCTTGAACGTGCCGTCCTTGGCCAGCTCTCCCGCTATCTCTCTCAGAATGACCTTCTTGATCCAAATCAGTCAGGTTTCAAGACTAGTCATTCAACTGAGACTGCTCTTCTCTGTATCACGGAGGCGCTCCGCACTGCTAAAGCTAACTCTCTCTCCTCTGCTCTCATCCTTCTAGACCTATCGGCTGCCTTCGATACTGTGAACCATCAGATCCTCCTCTCCACCCTCTCCGAGTTGGGCATCTCCGGCGCGGCCCACGCTTGGATTGCGTCCTACCTGACAGGTCGCTCCTACCAGGTGGCGTGGCGAGAATCTGTCTCCTCACCACGCGCTCTCACCACTGGTGTCCCCCAGGGCTCTGTTCTAGGCCCTCTCCTATTCTCGCTATACACCAAGTCACTTGGCTCTGTCATAACCTCACATGGTCTCTCCTATCATTGCTATGCAGACGACACACAATTAATCTTCTCCTTTCCCCCTTCTGATGACCAGGTGGCGAATCGCATCTCTGCATGTCTGGCAGACATATCAGTGTGGATGACGGATCACCACCTCAAGCTGAACCTCGGCAAGACGGAGCTGCTCTTCCTCCCGGGGAAGGACTGCCCATTCCATGATCTCGCCATCACGGTTGACAACTCCATTGTGTCCTCCTCCCAGAGTGCTAAGAACCTTGGCGTGATCCTGGACAACACCCTGTCGTTCTCAACCAACATCATGGCGGTGGCCCGTTCCTGTAGGTTCATGCTCTACAACATCCGCAGAGTACGACCCTGCCTCACACAGGAAGCGGCGCAGGTCCTAATCCAGGCACTTGTCATCTCCCGTCTGGATTACTGCAACTAGCTGTTGGCTGGGCTCCCTGCCTGTGCCATTAAACCCCTACAACTCATCCAGAACGCCGCAGCCCGTCTGGTGTTCAACCTTCCCAAGTTCTCTCACGTCACCCCGCTCCTCCGCTCTCTCCACTGGCTTCCAGTTGAAGCTCGCATCCGCTACAAGACCATGGTGCTTGCCTACGGAGCTGTGAGGGGAACGGCACCGCAGTACCTCCAGGCTCTGATCAGGCCCTACACCCAAACAAGGGCACTGCGTTCATCCACCTCTGGCCTGCTCGCCTCCCTACCACTGAGGAAGTACAGTTCCCGCTCAGCCCAGTCAAAACTGTTCGCTGCTCTGGCCCCCCAATGGTGGAACAAACTCCCTCACGACGCCAGGACAGCGGAATCAATCACCACCTTCCGGAGACACCTGAAACCCCACCTCTTCAAGGAATACCTAGGATAGGATAAGTAATCCTTCTCACCCCCCCCCCTTAAATGATTTAGATGCACTATTGTAAAGTGGCTGTTCCACTGGATGTCAGAAGGTGAATTCACCAATTTGTAAGTCGCTCTGGATAAGAGCGTCTGCTAAATGACTTAAATGTAATGTAAATGTAGCTCCTCTCAGTGTGTAGTCGGTTAATAAATTATGGATATATGAACATCACATATAGTGCTCCATGTGTCAATCAACTGGGTCAATCATCACAATACAGAAGTTCGTTGACAGTTGGTTTGGTGTTGTGACAGTTGGTTATTAATTGACAGTTGGTTTGGTGTTGTGACAGTTGGTTTGGTGATGTGACAGTTGGTTAACTGACAGTTGGTTTGGTGTTGTGACTATTGGTTAACTGACAGTTGGTTTGGTGTTGTGACAGTTGGTTAACTGACAGTTGGTTTGGTGTTGTGACAGTTGGTTAACTGACAGTTGGTTTGGTGTTGTGACTGTTGGTTAACTGACAGTTGGTTTGGTGTTGTGACTGTTGGTTAACTGACAGTTGGTTTGGTGATGTGACTGTTGGTTAACTGACAGTTGGTTTGGTGATGTGACAGTTGGTTAACTGACAGTTGGTTTGGTGTTGTGACTATTGGTTAACTGACAGTTGGTTTGGTGTTGTGACAGTTGGTTAACTGACAGTTGGTTTGGTGTTGTGACAGTTGGTTAACTGACAGTTGGTTTGGTGTTGTGACTGTTGGTTAACTGACAGTTGGTTTGGTGTTGTGACTGTTGGTTAACTGACAGTTGGTTTGGTGTTGTGACAGTTGGTTAACTGACAGTTGGTTTGGTGTGACAGTTGGTTAACTGACAGTTGGTTTGGTGTTGTGACAGTTGGTTAACTGACAGTTGGTTTGGTGTTGTGACAGTTGGTTAACTGACAGTTGGTTTGGTGTTGTGACAGTTGGTTAACTGACAGTTGGTTTGGTGTTGTGACAGTTGGTTAACTGACAGTTGGTTTGGTGTTGTGACAGTTGGTTAACTGACAGTTGGTTTGGTGTTGTGACAGTTGGTTAACTGACAGTTGGTTTGGTGTTGTGACAGTTGGTTAACTGACAGTTGGTTTGGTGTTGTGACTGTTGGTTAACTGACAGTTGGTTTGGTGTTGTGACAGTTGGTTAACTGACAGTTGGTTTGGTGTTCTGACTGTTGGTTAACTGACAGTTGGTTTGGTGTTGTGACAGTTGGTTAACTGACAGTTGATTTGATGTTGTCACAGTTGGTTAACTGACAGTTGGTTTGGTGTTGTGACTGTTGGTTAACTGACAGTTGGTTTGGTGTTGTGACTGTTGGTTAACTGACAGTTGGTTTGGTGTTGTGGAGGTATCACTGTTATATCTAAATGGCCCTGAGTTTTTCCTGACCACATTATGTGACTAGGGCTCAGAGAATTTTGTATCAGTTTAAAAACAGTTGAATGAATTCACCTCAGGTGTAATAAAATACTCACACGAGCTTTGTGTGACCCGGCCTGACAATGACGTTGTCCATTCACCATAAGAACCTGGACCAAAACATGATTTATCACCATGGTGACCGTAATACCCTCTGAAAGATAATTAAGTGAACATTATAACTGAGAGGTGACAGTGACCGAATCGACAGTGTGTGTGTGTGTCCACACATTGGTTTCTTTCATCTCCATTCTGATCCACCTCTCCACTTCTTTCTTCTCCTTCTCTCATCCCTCCTATAAACTGTCCCTGTAGTGGTTTCATGGAGGAAAAAGAGAAAAGCACATCTCCCTTTGAATTCATTGGAGGTGAGAAAGTCCAGTTAATCCCAGATGAAATTAGATTTTTTCCCTCCCCCAAAAACTAATGTCCAATTCATAGAGAGGAAGACAGCACATACAGATATGTTCAGTATTAGGAACGCCAGTCAGACCTGTTTGCTTCAGTCAAACAGCTTCAAACAGTCTGGTGGCCCCTCGCTTTTTCTCTCTCTTTCTCTCAATCTCTCTGGATTTGCCAGTCCCTCTCGGTCTTTCTTTAATTCTCTCAATCTCTCTGGTTTGCCAGTCCCTCTCGGTCTTTCTTTAATTCTCTCTCTGGCTTTGCACATTTGGCTCTTCTTTCCAGTCAGTCTCTCTCTGAGGAAATGTGCCTGACAGAACTTCAGTCCTCTAACCAAACAGGATGTTTGTTGATATGGCTGATTGACCAGGAAATGATCGACAGACCAGTGGAACTGGATGTAAGGAGTTAGACTCCACTGTTTGTAACCCATGCACAGGCTCTTCATGACGGCAGGGACATTTAAGAATTGATCTTGGTTAAACTCACTGAAGCAAAGTTGTCCTGAAGAGACCTTTACCACCGTTAGGAAGAACATTGGGCTGTGTGTAACTGCTCACGGTGAATCCCCCCCGCCCCATCTTCTCCATGAATCCCCCCCGCCCCATCTTCTCCATGAATCCCCCCGCCCCATCTTCTCCATGAATCTCCCTCGCCACATCTTCTCCATGAATCTCCCCCGCCCCATCTTCTCCATGAATCTCCCCCGCCCCATCTTCTCCATGAATCCCCCCGCCCCATCTTCTCCATGAATCTCCCCCGCCCCATCTTCTCCATGAATCCCCCCGCCCCATCTTCTCCATGAATCCCCCCGCCCCATCTTCTCCATGAATCCCCCCGCCCCATCTTCTCCATGAATCCCCCCACCCCATCTTCTCCATGAATCTCCCCCGCCACATCTTCTCCATGAATCTCCCCCGCCCCATCTTCTCCATGAATCTCCCCTGCCCCATCTTCTCCATGAATCCCCCCCGCCCCATCTTCTCCATGAATCCCCCCCGCCCCATCTTCTCCATGAATCCCCCCCGCCCCATCTTCTCCATGAATCTCCCCCGCCCCATCTTCTCCATGAATCTCCCCCGCCCCATCTTCTCCATGAATCTACCCCGCCCCATCTTCTCCATTAATCTCCCTCGTCCCATCTTCTCCATGAATCTCCCTCGTCCCATCTTCTCCATGAATCTCCCCCGCCCCATCTTCTCCATGAATCTCCCCCGCCCCATCTTCTCCATGAATCCCCCCCGCCCCATCTTCTCCATGAATCCCCCCGCCCCATCTTCTCCATGAATCCCCCCCGCCCCATCTTCTCCATGAATCTCCCCCGCCCCTTCTTCTCCATGAATCTCCCCGCCCCATCTTCTCCATGAATCTCCCCGCCCCATCTTCTCCATTAATCTCCCTCGTCCCATCTTCTCCATGAATCTCCCTCGTCCCATCTTCTCCATGAATCTCCCCCGCCCCATCTTCTCCATGAATCTCCCTCGTCTCATCTTCTCCATGAATCTCCCTCGTCCCATCTTCTCCATGAATCTCCCCCGCCCCATCTTCTCCATGAATCTCCCCGCCCCATCTTCTCCATGAATCTCCCTCGTCCCATCTTCTCCATGAATCCCCCCGCCCCATCTTCTCCATGAATCTCCCCCGCCCCATCTTCTCCATGAATCTCCCCCGCCCCATCTTCTCCATGAATCTCCCCCGCCCCATCTTCTCCATGAATCTCCCCCGCCCCATCTTCTCCATGAATACATGTATGAATCCGGCCGTCAGCAAGTGTGTGAGTGTTCTAATAATCCCGTGTCCCCATGCAGCGCCCGGTGTGTGTGCATGCAAGCTCAGTGTCATATCCGATCAGCGTCTGGGTGAGGTCTTGTTAGGTCCACTCCTACTCACACACACCTTCGCCCACTGTAAAACATGCTGGGGTGTGACTCGGACACTGTAATACACGCTGGGGTGTGACTCGGACACTAATACACGCTGGGGTGTGACTCGGACACTAATACACGCTGGGGTGTGACTCGGACACTGTAATACACGCTGGGGTGTGACTCGGACACTGTAATACACGCTGGGGTGTGACTCGGACACTAATACACGCTGGGGTGTGACTCGGACACTGTAATACACGCTGGGGTGTGACACGGACACTAATACACGCTGGGGTGTGCCTCGGACACTAATACACGCTGGGGTGTGACTCGGACACTGTAATACACGCTGGGGTGTGACTCGGACACTAATACACGCTGGGGTGTGACTCGGACACTAATACACGCTGGGGTGTGACTCGGACACTAATACACGCTGGGGTGTGACTCGGACACTAATACACGCTGGGGTGTGACTCGGACACTAATACACGCTGGGGTGTGACTCGGACTCTAATACACGCTGGGGTGTGACTCGGACACTAATACACGCTGGGGTGTGACTCGGACACTAATACACGCTGGGGTGTGACTCGGACACTAATACACGCTGGGGTGTGACTCGGACACTAATACACGCTGGGGTGTGACTCGGACACTAATACACGCTGGGGTGTGACTCGGACACTAATACACGCTGGGGTGTGACTCGGACACTAATACACGCTGGGGTGTGACTCGGACACTAATACACGCTGGGGTGTGACTCGGACACTAATACACGCTGGGGTGTGACTCGGACACTAATACACGCTGGGGTGTGACTCGGACACTGTAATACACGCTGGGGTGTGACTCGGACACTAATACACACTGGGGTGTGACTCGGACACTGTAATACACGCTGGGGTGTGACTCGGACACTAATACACGCTGGGGTGTGACTCGGACACTAATACACGCTGGGGTGTGACTCGGACACTAATACACGCTGGGGTGTGACTCGGACACTAATACACGCTGGGGTGTGACTCGGACACTAATACACGCTGGGGTGTGACTCGGACACTAATACACGCTGGGGTGTGACTCGGACACTAATACACGCTGGGGTGTGACTCGGACACTAATACACGCTGGGGTGTGACTCGGACACTAATACACGCTGGGGTGTGACTCGGACACTAATACACGCTGGGGTGTGACTCGGACACTAATACACGCTGGGGTGTGACTCGGACACTGTAATACACGCTGGGGTGTGACTCGGACACTAATACACGCTGGGGTGTGACTCGGACTCTAATACACGCTGGGGTGTGACTCGGACACTAATACACGCTGGGGTGTGACTCGGACTCTAATACACGCTGGGGTGTGACTCGGACACTAATACACGCTGGGGTGTGACTCGGACACTGTAATACACGCTGGGGTGTGACTCGGACACTAATACACGCTGGGGTGTGACTCGGACACTAATACACGCTGGGGTGTGACTCGGACACTAATACACGCTGGGGTGTGACTCGGACACTAATACACGCTGGGGTGTGACTCGGACACTAATACACGCTGGGGTGTGACTCGGACACTAATACACGCTGGGGTGTGACTCGGACACTAATACACGCTGGGGTGTGACTCGGACACTAATACACGCTGGGGTGTGACTCGGACACTAATACACGCTGGGGTGTGACTCGGACACTAATACACGCTGGGGTGTGACTCGGACACTGTAATACACGCTGGGGTGTGACTCGGACACTAATACACGCTGGGGTGTGACTCGGACACTGTAATACACGCTGGGGTGTGACTCGGACACTAATACACGCTGGGGTGTGACTCGGACACTAATACACGCTGGGGTGTGACTCGGACACTAATACACGCTGGGGTGTGACTCGGACACTAATACACGCTGGGGTGTGACTCGGACACTAATACACGCTGGGGTGTGACTCGGACACTAATACACGCTGGGGTGTGACTCGGACACTAATACACGCTGGGGTGTGACTCGGACACTGCATTCACTCTGCAAAAGACATTACTTAATATAAAACTCTGGGGACCAGTAGAGGATAGCAGTGTATCACTATGATTCAAATGAATCGGAGCCAGATATTCAGAGTTCTGTTTACTAAATAACAACCCTGACACAAGGATAATTGGAAGAAAATAAACAGAAAATCCACAGGGAATGGTGTTGATGACATATAAAGGAAGACATTAGTGGCTAACAAAGGAAGTGACACAAAACAAAATGATGCATTTACGCTTCTGTCATGTCTTGTTATGTCTGTTCCTGTCCTTTCTCTTCACTCTGTCTCTCTCTGCTGGTCTTTTTAGGTTACCTTCTCTGTCTCTCATTCTTCAGCTGTTCTACATCTCCCCTAACTAGCTCATTCACTCTTTCCCCACCTGTTCTCTCTTCCCCCTCTGATTAGGTCTCTATTTCTCTCTCTGTTCCTGCTACTTTCAGTGTCTGATTCTTGTTTGTGTTTTTGATGCCAGAAGCAAGCTGTCGTCCCGTTTGCTTCCACCTTGTCCTATCCTGTCGGAGTCTGCCTGGCAGGTGCATCCTGCATTATACTAACGTTCTTTTTGTTCCATTGACTACGGTGGAAGAGGATTTATGCCATTCCTGTTTTTCATTAAAGAACTCTGTTTTCTGTTAAAACCGCTTTTGGGTCTTCACTCAAGTACATAACAGCTTCACTCAGGTTCATGTGAATATGCATACTGATTGCAAATCAGCTTCTTAAAAGGCTTTCTAGATATCACTTGCATAATAAATAATAATTATGTGTATTCAGAAGCTGAAGATATACTAGCTAAACGCAGTGAAATCACAACACTATCCCAGAAGGTTCTGAGTTATCCTTCTCCATTGTTAGTCTGTTGCCTGCGCTCCTTCCTGGAAGGACATGAGTCGCCCCCACTGTAAGGTGTATCAGTCCAGATCCGGATGGAATTCATAAAGGAATGCTTTTCTCCATCTTCTGCCTCATCCGCCTGCAGGGTAGGAAAACATTGCATTTCTACCCCACCGCCTTGAGCACAGAAAAATAAAATGGATGCCTTTCGCCTGTTTTCTTACGTAAATCTCCTCCAAAGCTCAGCTTTAGTTTCACACATACAGTCCAGTCAGTTATTTTGATGCAACGGCATTGACCTCGTTTTGGAGGTAACGTCAAACATGCGCAGAGCATTCTTCAACGACACAGCTTCTGTTCTCTGTGTGGACTAGTTCCTACTAGTGCTCCAAAACAGCGTTACACATTGACATACAGCAGGAAATCAAGAACTCTGTGAATTCAAAATGGTGGTGTAACATGAGATTATCCATATTTATTAAGCAAAAACAAGTTACATGTCTTGCACACAATGTATATAGACTCGCCTTTTTTTGTACTGTGTTATTGACTTGTTAATTGTTTACTCCATGTGTAACTCTGTGTTGTCTGTTCACACTGCTAAGCTTTATCTTGGCCAGGTCGCAGTTGTAAATGAGAACTTGTTCTCAACTAGCCTACCTGTTTAAATAAAGGTGAAATAAAAAAATCAAAATAAAAAAGACTGGCTGTCTACAGTACAGCAACCAACCACACACACACACAAGCTGCCAACTAATGACTACTTCACATCTGCTACACACACATCTCTCTTGCTGTGTGGTGAGTTGTGAAAGTGGGGTTGTGTGACCACTCTGCTGTCTCCTTCAACTTTTTGGCTCTGCGCTGGGCTCCAGACAGCCTCTTGGAATTTGACTTTTTGGGTTGTTGTTTGGGCAGGATCTTGCCCCCCTTGGTCTTACTGGGACAGGAGGGAGAGAGCAAGTTCAGACACACTCACACAGGCAAACACAATCCGTACAAACCCTCAGAGAAACACACCATTTAGGGTGTGTAACCAAGCTGTACTGACATGGGTAGAGCTGGGAGTAGAAAGTAGTTTGGTGCCAGCCCTGTCTGTCCGTTTCTGTGTTTCTCTGTGTGTTGTGTCTGGGTATATGAAGTACAGTAAACTCACTTGTTGCTGGTCCTCTGTCTTTGAGGGGACAGGCTCTGCGTTTGTGCTTCAAGCTACCACAGTTGTAGCAGTCTTCCAGACCTGGGCTGTTCCCACAGGGGTGGTCCCGGGGGGGCACAGCGGCCACAGGGCTGGCAGTGACGCCAGGCTGGGGAGGGGGAGAAATGCCAGTCAAACCGTCACTCAACCCAAACCATGAACATCGGGGTTTGGCAGTGTTTGCAGTCTAGGAGATACTCACATGGTTTCACGCACTTCTGACACTCTTAGCAATACTTTCCCTGCTTCCCATCCTGAAAGAACAAAGAGAGAAGATATCTGAAAGTCTGTTGTGAAAAGTGATATCGCAGCACATGCACCTCTCATTCAACGGCAACGTGGCCAATTATTTCAAGTTAAAACTGTTGCAACATGACATTTTCCGCCGGCCGTGGGGAAAGACATACCTTCGAAGGGCACACGTTGCATTTAACACAACGCTTGTTCTCAGACCATCTCTCTCACAGACTTCTCAGAATCTAAGAGAAGCAAAGACCAAGACAGACGAATCAAATGTCATCTCTTCAGAATTTCACTCTAATATTTATCTATATATAATATATATATTTTATCCCACCAAAATGAATCCTTTTTAAACTGACCAATAAGACGATCTAGATTTTCCATGTTCCATTTAGGATGACATCTTAATATGATTAGATTACTGTAATAGGCAATTGGCTCATGTGCAACATGGTTGTATTTGTACCCCTCCTCTTTAGGGAGTATGATGTCTGGTGGTGTCAGGTTGGTGAACAGGCAGACAGGGGACAGCTTTCTGTCCGTCTTTCCATGTTTGTAGAGGGGATGGTTGTCATAGTCCACCTAGGAGAACAACAATAAGTCCGTTTGGTGGTGGAAGGACTACCCAATGAGTCCGTTTGGTGGTGGAAGGACTACCCAATGAGTCCGTTTGCTGGTGGAAGGACTACCCAATGAGTCCGTTTGGTGGTGGTTTGGTGGTGTAAGGACTACCCAGTGAGTCTGTTTGGTGGTGGAAGGACTACCCAGTGAGTCTGTTTGGTGGTGGAAGGACTACCCAATGAGTCTGTTTGGGGGTGGAAGGACTACCCAATGAGTCCGTTTGGTGGTGGAATGACTACCCAATGAGTCCGTTTGGTGGTGGAAGGACTACCCAATGAGTCCGTTTGGTGGTGGTTTGGTGGTGTAAGGACTACCCAATGAGTCCGTTAGGTGGTGGAAGGACTAGCCAGTGAGTCTGTTTGGTGATGGAAGGACTACCCAGTGAGTCCGTTAGGTGGTGGAAGGACTACCCAATGAGTCTGTTTGGGGGTGGAAGGACTACCCAATGAGTCTGTTTGGTGGTGGAAGGACTACCCAGTGAGTCTGTTTGGTGGTGGAAGGACTACCCAATGAGTCTGTTTGGGGGTGGAAGGACTACCCAATGAGTCTGTTTGGTGGTGGAAGGACTACCCAGTGAGTCTGTTTGGTGGTGGAAGGACTACCCAGTGAGTCTGTTTGGTGGTGGAAGGACTACCCAATGAGTCTGTTTGGGGGTGGAAGGACTACCCAATGAGTCCGTTTGGTGGTGGAATGACTACCCAGTGAGTCCGCTGGGGGTGGAAGGACTACCCAGTGAGTCCGCTGGGGGTGGAAGGACTACCCAGTGAGTCTGTTTGGTGGTGGAAGGACTACCCAGTGAGTCTGTTTGGTGGTGGAAGGACTACCCAATGAGTCTGTTTGGGGGTGGAAGGACTACCCAATGAGTCCGTTTGGTGGTGGAATGACTACCCAGTGAGTCCGCTGGGGGTGGAAGGACTACCCAGTGAGTCTGTTTGGTGGTGGAAGGACTACCCAGTGAGTCTGTTTGGTGGTGGAAGGACTACCCAGTGAGTCTGTTTGGGGGTGGAAGGACTACCCAATGAGTCCGTTTGGTGGTGGAATGACTACCCAGTGAGTCCGCTGGGGGTGGAAGGACTACCCAGTGAGTCCGTTAGGTGGTGGAAGGACTACCCAGTGAGTCCGTTAGGTGGTGGAAGGACTACCCAGTGAGTCTGTTTGGTGGTGGAAGGACTACATACAGTGCCTTGCGAAAGTATTCGGCCCCCTTGAACTTTGCGACCTTTTGCCACATTTCAGGCTTCAAACATAAAGATATAAAACTGTATTTTTTGTGAAGAATCAACAACAAGTGGGACACAATCATGAAGTGGAACGACATTTATTGGATATTTCAAACTTTTTTAACAAATCAAAAACTGAAAAATTGGGCGTGCAAAATTATTCAGCCCCTTTACTTTCAGTGCAGCAAACTCTCTCCAGAAGTTCAGTGAGGATCTCTGAATGATCCAATGTTGACCTAAATGACTAATGATGATAAATACAATCCACCTGTGTCTAATCAAGTCTCCGTATAAATGCACCTGCACTGTGATAGTCTCAGAGGTCCGTTAAAAGCGCATAGAGCATCATGAAGAACAAGGAACACACCAGGCAGGTCCGAGATACTGTTGTGAAGAAGTTTAAAGCCGGATTTGGATACAAAAAGATTCCCCAAGCTTTAAACATCCCAAGGAGCACTGTGCAAGCGATAATATTGAAATGGAAGGAGTATCAGACCACTGCAAATCTAACAAGACCTGGCCGTCCCTCTAAACTTTCAGCTCATACAAGGAGAAGACTGATCAGAGATGCAGCCAAGAGGCCCATGATCACTCTGGATGAACTGCAGAGATCTACAGCTGAGGTGGGAGACTCTGTCCATAGGACAACAATCAGTCGTATATTGCACAAATCTGGCCTTTATGGAAGAGTGGCAAGAAGAAAGCCATTTCTTAAAGATATCCATAAAAAGTGTTGTTTAAAGTTTGCCACAAGCCACCTGGGAGACACACCAAACATGTGGAAGAAGGTGCTCTGGTCAGATGAAACCAAAATTGAACTTTTTGGCAACAATGCAAAACGTTATGTTTGGCGTAAAAGCAACACAGCTCATCACCCTGAACACAACATCCCCACTGTTAAACATGGTGGTGGCAGCATCATGGTTTGGGCCTGCTTTTCTTCAGCAGGGACAGGGAAGATGGTTAAAATTGATGGGAAGATGGATGGAGCCAAATACAGGACCATTCTGGAAGAAAACCTGATGGAGTCTGCAAAAGACCTGAGACTGGGACGGAGATTTGTCTTCCAACAAGACAATGATCCAAAACATAAAGCAAAATCTACAATGGAATGGTTCAAAAATAAACATATCCAGGTGTTAGAATGGCCAAGTCAAAGTCCAGACCTGAATCCAATCGAGAATCTGTGGAAAGAACTGAAAACTGCTGTTCACAAATGCTCTCCATCCAACCTCACTGAGCTCGAGCTGTTTTACAAGGAGGAATGGGAAAAAAATTTCAGTCTCTCGATGTGCAAAACTGATAGAGACATACCCCAAGTGACTTACAGCTGTAATCGCAGCAAAAGGTGGTGCTACAAAGTATTAACTTAAGGGGGCTGAATCATTTTGCACGCCCAATTTTTCAGTTTTTGATTTGTTAAAAAAGTTTGAAATATCCAATAAATGTCGTTCCACTTCATGATTGTGTCCCACTTGTTGTTGATTCTTCACAAAAAAATACAGTTTTATATCTTTATGTTTGAAGCCTGAAATGTGGCAAAAGGTCGCAAAGTTCAAGGGGGCCGAATAATTTCGCAAGGCACTGTATATTAAAACAAAGTAAGTAGCCTTGTCTCAGCCAGAACGCACATAGTCCAGCATCTCCAGTTTCTGTAGCGCGAGGCAGCTTGATGTACAAGTACACCCCCTGGACAGGACGCTATTCTACCACAAGGCCTTACCCTTTTTATTATTATTTTTTTTTGGGGTCGTTGCATGAGATCCATTCCGTTGTCCTGTTTGTAAGGCAGAACACAGGATCCGCGTCGCGAAAAACATATTCTTGGTCGTACTGATGGTGAGTTGACGCTGATCTTATATACAGTAGTTCTTCTCGACTGTATGTAATGAAACCTAAGATGACCTGGGGTACTAATGTAAGAAATAACACGTAAAAAAACAAAAAAAACTGCATAGTTTCCTAGGAACGCGAAGCGAGGCGGCCATCTCTGTCGGCGCCGGAGTTCTTACCCACAATCTGTAATGCTGAGTGACAAGCAGAGAGACATCGGGTATACACACAGTACATTCTAGTAAATGCACATTATTATCAATCATTATCTTTTACTAATGTACACATGTCAAGCTGTGCTCCTAAGATTAGCCAATACATATGAATACAACTGGCTTGCCTGGTAGTCCAGTATGGTGAAAGAGGGGAAGCACTCCAGGATACGCAGTTCAAAGAAGTATGGGAAGCTCCAAACCATGGGCATCTCCACACTGTTCTCTGGAGAAACACACGCACAAAAATTATAATAAATAAATAATAAAATAAAATCAGGTTATGGATTTAAGTCCTTCATTTCTACTTATAAATATCTGGGAACATTTATGTTAATGTTTTGAATTGGAAAATGCATTATGTTTTTAATAATTAATCCAATCGATTGGCATTTCATTTATTTCATTAGCGGAGACAAATTAGTTAAATGAAATGCTAACTGGAGGTCTGCAGTTTCCTCACTTTTCTGAGATTTGGGGGAAACTGTGGGCCAGAGGCTTCACCAGGCCCCCGAATGGAGGGTCAGACACCATGATCACTTTCTCCCCATTTTCCCCTCACTGAGGAAGGCTTGGACGACCCGCTCGCTGCCTGTCTAAAAACATTACATGGAACTCAATACTCATAAAAAGAAAAAAGGATCAAGACTTTGGATAAAGGAATTTCAAGACAATCATGTTAAATGTTTAAACTTTAACCTCTCCTCTAAAGAAGTGGTGGTTGAACATGTTGATTTTCAAGACAATCATGAGGTTTAAACTTTAACCTCTCCTCTAAAGTGGTGGTTGAACATGTTGCAGTGACATAACTTGTCATAAGACTAAGCCTATCTGGAACAGACAAAAAACAAGATTTCCACATGACATCTGCTAGTGCTTTCATTAAATCCTTCATTCTGTGTAACGCAGGATCACTGTGAGCCTGGAGGATTAGGGTGGGACCGTCACGGCAGCTGGCCTCCTCCTGTACTTAGCAGGAAGTCCACTGGTTTGTATGGGTGTGATCTATACATTTCCAATCTTGGCAAGATAATCACTGAAAGGGCACTTGAGCAACAGTAAGACTCACTCACACAAACACACAGGACTCAGCTTGTTACTCGACACCACACCCTTGCTGGTGTTCAGTCTGACACATTCCTTGCAGACACGCACAGAGAACGGATGAGACATAGGAACAGAGTGAGTATAAACATACATACAGCTCATAAACATACATTAGGCTATACCTATATTGATTCGTTTGGGATTGTCGGGCACAGAACTGGCAAAGAACTCATTTCCTTAAAGCTGCAGGAGGGTTTATGATTAAATAACAGAAGGCACTGGTAAACTTGAGTCAAGAATTCCGTTCAATGAAATGCATTGAGCTATATGATGCATTAATCCATTCTGCTATCCTGCAATTAGCCTAGCTACCCTGCTAAATATTTATTTTACTAAGTTGTAGCAGTACCTGTATTTTGAAAACTTTTGACTAAGTTATGCAAGGGTTTATCATAATGGAGCCTGGAGAGAGTTTCAACAGACAAGCCTCTCGAGACTGCAGCATACCAGCCTCTTAAAATCAGAGGAACTAGCTCGCTTACCAAACACAATCACACAGCCATCAAATTTGTTAGATTGGAATTCTGAATTCACCTCCAGATGTCAACCACATCTTGAATGAAGGAGATTATCAAAGCCCAGTGGTAGGGAATAGATTCAAGTGTGTCTAAGTTGATGTGACTACCACTTTCTTAGCGATGGCAGATAAGGACCTAATAACCGATGACCAGAGACTGGAAGTGTCCCCTGGCTCTTTGCTCTCAGTCCAGAGTGGTGCTCTGGATCCCCTTGTGGAATATCAGGCAGTGCTACAGGATGGCACTCTCTCACTGGTCCCCCTCGACAGTCACGCCACTGGAGAGGGGGTGGTTCAGCCATACCCTCGCTCCCCAAAGCTGCTCCGCAAGGTGGCTGCATCCAGAAATCTCTCTGAGGTAAATGTTATGATAGTAGCCGCTACTAGTCCTGTTACCAATGATTCCCTGGTGGTAATGTCTAGTATTTCACCTTTATTTAAACAAGACGGTCTCATTTGCACTAGCTAATTGGAAGCCAATCGATTCAAAATCAATCGTCATAAGCAGTGACTGAGAATCAATCTATTCAGAAGCAATTCTCATTTGCAGTAATTGAGAAAACCATCAATGAGAGTTTCACTCTGTGTTGTCCTCTCAAACCCCATCTGTGCTGTAGGAGCAGCTGTCTAGACGCCTGGAGGAACTGCAGTCAGAAAGAACCAGAACTAAGGCCCACATTCAATCTCTGAAGAAACGCAAGGCTGATCTCTCTGTGAGTACAACACTGCCTCCCTATGGTCCATAAGTGCCACTGCAGCCAAGGGCAACACAACCCAGAGAGAATTCTCTCGATATTTCCTAACCTTGCATTGGTAACGTAGACTAGCTGAAATAATGGATTAGAATGAGAGACTTGTTTTTTCTTACTCATAACACGTCAAGTTCCCAGTCTGCTACATAATTTGTCATTGTCATGGCAAACGACATAGAAGTTGGCTCAGAAACAGACTTGCATCTAAGCTATGGGTTCCCCTTAACTTCACAATTTCCTCACCTCTCATGAAGAGGAGCACAGAGATGATGAAGCACCAGGTGAGGGAGAGGGTCGAGGGCATGAGGGCAGCCCTGCAGAGAGACCAGCAGGCCATGATGGACTCTCTGGAGCTGGACCGCATAGAGACCAGCGCCAGACTAGACCATGTCCTGAAGGGCTGGGACCAGCACCTAGGACAGGTCCAGAGGAGCATCACCACTACCCAGAAATCCCTGGGGCAGACTTGGACAGGGGGCGATAAACAGGTCTGATTTGAGATACTTCAGATTAACCACATGTCGGCTAACAGTGTTATGCCATTTCAACAAATCTGTCCTCCATTTTACAGAATCATCCTGACAATCTCAGGTAAAAACAAATATCAAACAATACTCTAACTTCTCTCTTTTGCTTACCTTGAGATGTTATGACTAGGCTTTTTGATGAAAATGTATAGGAACTCTGGGATTGGGATAAGACCATGTGGAACTGTCTGTCCCCCTGTAGCCATAAGAAGCCAGATGCTTCCGAAGCAGAGATCCGGCTGAACGAAGAGAGGTTTGAGAAGCTTCTGAAAACCCTACGCTCCTTCTACAAGGACCTGAAGGCCCAGCTTCAGAGGAAGACACTTTTGCTGGGTAACAAATGTTATGTCTGCTTATCCATCTAGCCACAGAGGCAATGATCAAATCTCTACATGGTAACATCTCTACTCTGGATCGAGGTAGGATTTTGGGGGAAAAGGGGTGGTCACAGATACAGAAAGGGTTTCTGTTTTTATCCGTTTGCAGATTCTTTCCCAGTGATGATGGACAGGCAGACCTGCCATAGCAAGATCACAGTGACGGGAGAAGGGCGAGGCATGTGCTTCTCTGACTTCGCCCAGTCTTCTCCAGAGCACCCTCTCCAGTTCGACAAGGTCTGCTGTGCCCTGGGCTCTGTCGCCGTGACAACGGGCCAACGCTACTGGGAGGCCGACGTCCGCTGCTGCTCCGCCTGGGCTGTGGGCGTGGCCTACGGCTGCCTGGACAGGAAGGGGCGCGACAAAGGCGCCAAGCTGGGGCGGAACAGAAACTCGTGGTGTGTGGAGCTCAGGCATGGCCGTCTCTCCGCCTGGCACAACGACAGGCACGTGTCGTGCTCCGCAAGCGGGCGAGGGGTGCCAGGTAGGGTGGGCGTGTGGGTGCACTACGAGAAGGGAAAGCTGGCGTTCTACGATGCCGAGACTATGAAGGTCCTGCAGGAGTTCTCTGCAGCCCTGACGACCGTGTTTGATAGGGTGCATCATCAGTTCACTGAGCCCCTGTACCCTGCGTTCTGCTTCCTAAGACCATCAGAGGGACAGGTGTGGCCCAGCCATATGGAGATACGGGACATCAACACTCCCATAGCGATCCATAAATGTCAATAAGCATTGTTCGATGCGCACAGTCATGTACTATTCAAAGCGTGTGCTCTACTCTCAACTCATTTATATGCTGGTTTTGTTCACTCATAACAAATGTTCATCTGAACAATGCATTGTGTGACCTTGTCAAATAAAACTGACCTGAAGTTTATAGCCAGTAGCAGACTTTTCATGGGGTCACCTTTACCTTCCTGGTTTATTAGCTTGATCAGCTCATGGAGTCTGGAAGAAACAGTGAAATAAACATTCACACATAATAACAAACAATCCCGGAAACACTTAACATTGTAATACAGAACGTCTGTACTTATAATTATTGGCTATGATGCTTTTGATGGATATATTTAAAAACACAACCAGACAAATCACAACAACTCAAAGAGCGTAACAAAGCACTTGAATCTAACCTAAAACACCAGATCATGATCAGTAGGCACGCAATGGAAGAAAACACTCTGGAAAGGCATGAAGCGGGAGGTACTATGTGGACCTAACTTGCAAAACATTTGGCCCTAATTAACATGACCCCTGTTTAAACAACATGACGGACAGGAAGTCCAAATCAAAGCCCTCACCTGGGCGCCCCGACACAGAGAAGCCCCACCTGGGCGCCCCGACACCTGTAGCCCCGATTGGCAATGTTATCCAACAGGATGTGACAGCTGTGGTCAGCGAATAGGTACTTGGCGTTACTCTTCTTGTTCTCCAAGGGTTTCAGCATCAGATTGGGCCTGCTCAGCCGGGCCTCTGTGATGTCATTAGCCTGTGACATCTTGTGAGGGGCGTGGCCTTCCCATTCTCCCGTTAGGAAGAGGAGCTGACAGTCCAGGCAGAACTTCATTCCTAGGGGGAGAGCGAGGAACTTTTAAAACCTGGAAAGAAACAAAACAACCATTGTTTTAATTGGAAGAATATTATGTAAAGTGGTGCGAAGAACTATCAAGTGAAATACTCATTATATGATCTGTCTGGCAACTTATCAAAGGTACTTGAGGTTTTTTTATTGAACCTTTATTTAACTAGGCAAGTCAGTTAAGAACAAATTCTCATTTAACAATGGCGGACTAGCCCGGCCAAACCCTCCCCTAAACCGGACGAAGCTGGGCCAATTGTGCGCCGCCCTATGGGACTCCCAATCACGGCCGGTTGTGATACAGCCCGGGATCAAACCAGGGTCTGTACTGATGCCTCTAGCACTGAGTTGCAGTGCCTTAAACCGCTGTGCCACTCGGGAGCTTACAGTAAGGACTGTTATCCACGGAACTATACTGTTCCACCTCTAACATGGAACGGAATAGTTCTGATGATAGAGACCCACTACATGTCTGGACAGGTGTAGGATATTTACCTGGAGCAGTACTCCAGATGGGTGGAAGTTGGCATCTTTGACCGGTTCACCTCCTCTTGGGCCTTAAGCCTGGCCTCAGACACCTACAACACAAACAGGCATGTCACACGCCTGGTGAAAACAAGGGAGTATAGTTAGATACTCTATATGTGCAGAGGAGGCAGAGGTATTAATTAGGCTTCCATAAAAGGAATTGTAGGCTATTGTAGGCGTCATTTTGGCCAATTTATTTGGTTGTTGTGTTGTCTATAGTTTGTCTGTCTTTGTATAGTACACTTAATTTGTATAGAGGGCACTATAGGTTGGGTGACTGGTCATGTCGAAGGTGAACAGAAAGTGGGGATGCACAGGCAGCGATGGAAGAGGAAGCGAGACAACCCAATGTCTGTTTGCTTTTTTCCGGGTTCAATGAAAGTCAACTGGAGGATCTCAATTGCATAGTCCTCGCATCTTCTCTCCTTCTCAAAACCCATTGGACTAAAAAGGTAGAGGTCCTCCCCCTCCGACCTCAAAGAGATTTTGAAACGGAGGCAATGAGAGCACGGGAGGAGTATGCAAATTAGATGATCCTATTGAACTAAGTAGACAAGACGCAGCAGTTTTTGCATCGGTGTCTATGGGAGACACTCAGTTAACCCCGGAACTGACTTTTTTTTTTTTTTTTACGGTAAAAGGCCTGAATAAACGATCTTAACGTATCCACCATCTTAGGCACAGATATGGAGAGCATACAGTCAAGAGAACAGCTATGCATTTCAGAAACTGTGATAAAGCTCTTACCATTAACACATTGGAACTATGATATGCGCCTACTGTAATTACATCTGGCTGTATGGAAATGTTGCTAGCTACATGTTTATATGTGCTGCTAATAAATGGACAAAAGCGGTTTGTTTTGCACGCGTTTGTGAACATTTCCAATCCTCCTGTGCTAGAGTGACCATCACTGGAACGGTCTATATATTAGACCCACTATATTTGCCAGGGGATACAAAAAGATAACTCGCTTATATTTTCATCTTCCCACTGAAAGAAGGTGCATTATGTTCTGTCTCTGCATGCTGATCGCCATAAAACCTCCGGCCTTTCTCCTCTCCTTAGCAGATCTTTTCAAACAACAATGTTGGACCTGCATTGGTCAACAGCATCAGCATACATCACCGAATAACTCTCATTCAGATGTAAGATACAACGAAACATAATATAGCAAGCTTTGGACCGTCGTTAGCTAGCTAGTATTCATATCATACTGTAGCTGGATTCATATGGCCCTTTCCCTAAAACCTAAAGCTAGCTAACTGGCAAATAGGTGTTGTTTTTGTCGCACTGCTTTGCTTTATCTTGGCCAGGTCTCAGTTGTAAATGATAACTTGTTCTCAACTGGCTTACCTGGTTAAATAAATAAATAAAAAATAACTTTACTATCATTCAGCCGTAGCTTCACGTTACTTACCGTGTTCACAAGATGGTGTTTTTTTTGTCTCATGAAGAACAATCGATTTCAAATTCGTCTTCATCTGATCCTTTCAATTGAAGTAGAAATATGAGGTTATTTTTTTAAATATTTTTTTTTTAGAAATATGAGGTTATGATGAACACTGTAACCAGTGTTTCACGTGCAACTTAGTTGCAACATTGTATAGTGTATTTGTTTTCATCTGGACAAAACGGTTGTAGTAAACACAGCCTTGAAGATGAGGCTGTTATTTGACCACCAGGAGCCACTAAAAGCTCATGAAAATCCTAAAACCTTGAATAGCGCTTTACAGCAGGCCTGAACTGTACTGTTCTGTTTTGTACTTTATACGCAGTGTTTAAATGTATTGATTTATTCTATTGACTTCTAATCCAGAAGTGGTCTGAAGCTATAATGGATTCCAATTAATTTGTAATAACTCGATGAATAATTTAATGATCAGTCACAGCCATTATTGTGCATTTCCATCACGTGCATGTTTACAGGCCTACATCATTAAAAGTGATGTAGGCCTTTGTAAAATGTCTATAAGCTAATAGAATATACCGAAAAGAATACTCCTATAAAGAGGCGAACAATAATATTGGTGGAGGTGGAATTACTTATATCTGAAGAACTAGACTTCACTCCAGGCTATAGCATTGTGTCCAGAACATTTGCTTATAAATGACCGTTTTATCTTCCTTTTCCCCGAGTGACAAAAAGGCAACCTCTGAATAATAACCCATTGTTGAATTGCCTCTTCTCTATCCAGGGTGGACGAGGCGAAGCGACTGGTTTCACTATCGCCAAAAAAAATCAGTCCAAAATAAGCCTAATGCGTTTTTATGGGCTTATTTTGGAGCTAAACTTGTAGCCTGCCTTTTCGCCTATGGGACAACTACTCCCATTGTTAAGGCGGATACATGAGCATCTCGTCATTATATACAGATCTCTGCTCTATTGCACCGTGCAATCCAACGCGTTTTGTTTACACTGCGTCGCAGAACTCATAAATTGTAGTCCAAGAAAGACCCACTTGAGAGTCACTTTCACACTGGTTTCTATTGGTATAAACTCTATTTCCCAGAAGCCCTTGTTGGCGGGGAGCGCAGTGGAGCTGTTAATCACCTGGCTGGAGGGATGTTTCTGCCGAAGCAGCGACGCAAGCATCGGGCGCGATCATACACCCACACCACGGTGCATGCCTGTCAGCGCTGAATCCGTCAGTAGATATCGCGCGTCAGTAGATTGTCAGCGGCAGACAATTCCATAGCTTCGATATATTATTATAAGCTACATCTTCTGAGTCGACGGAAGCATCTTCTGCAAGGAGAGGCTTCATCAATGTGCAGCTCACAGTCCTGGCCAGAGGTGTGCAGTTGAATGAGGATAAATCTACTGTACCTCGGACAGTGAAGAAAACCTTGCATTACCATGAGCACAGGTAAGGTCTTCTGCCCTATTATAGACTATAGTGTATGTGAGGCATATGGTTTGATCATAGTAATTCGATGGCAATTACCAGTTTGTATGTTGACATAGTACCATGGATGATGACAATCAGCTATTACACAGCAAATAAATTACAGATTTAAGACAAGCATATTGATAGGCCTGCAATATCCATTGACTCGGCAGAAACCATTCCGAGACAAAGGTCCTACTTGAGCTATAGCTCCCCCACTGTGGAATGCCATTCATCTGGCTACAGTATGTGGTGTAGAAATGCTCACTAAGACTAGGTTTCCACTTCCAGACATATCATTTTGTTTTCATTATGTTGCATTGCTGTCTCCCCACATCTACAAGGGCCTCGCTACCTTTCCCTGGGAGCTGCAGGCTGATAGCCTGGTACACTGGTCTCAGTGTGAGGACATCAGTGTGTCAAGTCCTCCTCATGTCCATCCTGTGTAATACAATGTCATTACATATGAATGACTGTAGTTATGGTTGTGACTAACATGCACAGTGCAGTAGCTGAGTAGTTGAAGAACAGCATTGCTGTGAACATCATGTCCAGAAGACCTATTTGCCCAGTGTCGTGGTTACCAACCTTTTCTGGTTACTGTACCACCAACTGAATGTTGCTTTGCCCAGAGTCTCCCAGAAGTACCTCCTCGTGTGCATTTTACCAGTAAGCCTATGGTCTCACGAATCTTCTCAAATACCCCCTGTGAATGGACCCAGTACCCCCCAGGTACTGGGCCCAGGGTCTGTAGTGACGCCTCTAGCACTGAGATGCACTCGGGGGCTCCCTTGTTTGCACTGCCGATGAGAAGTTGTTGGAGTTTGTCTGTGAAATGAGGCAGGAATGCGTAACAGTCCTGAGTTATCATCAACACTGCCCTGTAAACTCACCTGAGACGTGTACTAAAGAAAACAAATGTTGTAGTCCATCTAGAACTGGGACACTGTCTGTCTTCTCTGACCAGTGACGTTTTTGTCATGACACCTGTTTGTTAGAGCAATGCTGGATGGATGTAATGACTGATGTTGACGGAGCGGTTAGTGAATTAGAATGGATGGAAATGGGAAAGTCTTCACCTATGTGTTCACAGACTCACAGCTGGTGTCCACATGGGTTAGTTCACCCTGTTGACCTGGCTGGTGTCCACATGGGTTAGTTCACCCTGCTGACCTGGCTGGTGTCCACATGGGTTAGTTCATCCTGCTGACCTGGCTGGTGTCCACATGGGTTAGTTCATCCTGTTGACCTGGCTGGTGTCCACATGGGTTAGTTCATCCTGCTGACCTGGCTGGTGTCCACATGGGTTAGTTCATCCTGCTGACCTGGCTGGTGTCCACATGGGTTAGTTCACCCTGTTGACCTGGCTGGTGTCCACATGGGTTAGTTCACCCTGTTGACCTGGCTGGTGTCCACATGGGTTAGTTCACCCTGTTGACCTGGCTGGTGTCCACATGGGTTAGTTCACCCTGTTGACCTGGCTGGTGTCCACATGGGTTAGTTCACCCTGTTGACCTGGCTGGTGTCCACATGGGTTAGTTCATCCTGTTGACCTGGCTGGTGTCCACATGGGTTAGTTCATCCTGTTGACCTGGCTGGTGTCCACATGGGTTAGTTCATCCTGTTGACCTGGCTGGTGTCCACATGGGTTAGTTCACCCTGTTGACCTGGCTGGTGTCCACATGGGTTAGTTCATCCTGTTGACCTGGCTGGTGTCCACATGGGTTAGTTCATCCTGTTGACCTGGCTGGTGTCCACATGGGTTAGTTCATCCTGCTGACCTGGCTGGTGTCCACATGGGTTAGTTCATCCTGCTGACCTGGCTGGTGTCCACATGGGTTAGTTCATCCTGCTGACCTGGCTGGTGTCCACATGGGTTAGTTCACCCTGTTGACCTGGCTGGTGTCCACATGGGTTAGTTCATCCTGTTGACCTGGCTGGTGTCCACATGGGTTAGTTCATCCTGTTGACCTGGCTGGTGTCCACATGGGTTAGTTCATCCTGTTGACCTGGCTGGTGTCCACATGGGTTAGTTCATCCTGTTGACCTGGCTGGTGTCCACATGGGTTAGTTCACCCTGTTGACCTGGCTGGTGTCCACATGGGTTAGTTCATCCTGCTGACCTGGCTGGTGTCCACATGGGTTAGTTCACCCTGTTGACCTGGCTGGTGTCCACATGGGTTAGTTCATCCTGTTGACCTGGCTGGTGTCCACATGGGTTAGTTCATCCTGCTGGCCTGGCTGGTGTCCACATGGGTTAGTTCACCCTGTTGACCTGGCTGGTGTCCACATGGGTTAGTTCACCCTGTTGACCTGGCTGGTGTCCACATGGGTTAGTTCACCCTGTTGACCTGGCTGGTGTCCACATGGGTTAGTTCACCCTGTTGACCTGGCTGGTGTCCACATGGGTTAGTTCACCCTGTTGACCTGGCTGGTGTCCACATGGGTTAGTTCATCCTGCTGACCTGGCTGGTGTCCACATGGGTTAGTTCACCCTGTTGACCTGGCTGGTGTCCACATGGGTTAGTTCATCCTGTTGACCTGGCTGGTGTCCACATGGGTTAGTTCATCCTGTTGACCTGGCTGGTGTCCACATGGGTTAGTTCATCCTGTTGACCTGGCTGGTGTCCACATGGGTTAGTTCATCCTGTTGACCTGGCTGGCTGGTGTCCACATGGGTTAGTTCATCCTGTTGACCTGGCTGGCTGGTGTCCACATGGGTTAGTTCATCCTGCTGGCCTGGCTGGCTGGTGTCCACATGGGCTAGTTCATCCTGCTGGCCTGGCTGGTGTCCACATGGGTTAGTTCACCCTGTTGACCTGGCTGGTGTCCACATGGGTTAGTTCACCCTGTTGACCTGGCTGGTGTCCACATGGGTTAGTTCATCCTGCTGACCTAGCTGGCTGGTGTCCACATGGGTTAGTTCATCCTGCTGACCTAGCTGGCTGGTAGTGATGATGAACTGGATCAGGTGTGGGCCAGGTTGGTCTGAGGTATTTGAACGATAGGGTATCAACCAGAGTCTATCACACAGTGAGTGTACACAACATTAAGAACACCTGCTCTTTCCATGACAGACTAACCAGGTGAATCCCTAATTGATGTCACTTGTTAATTCCACTTCAATCAGTGTAGATGAAGGGGAGGAGACAGGTTAAAGAAGGATTTTTAAGCTGTGAGACAATTGAGACATGGATTGTGTCTGTGTGCCATTCAGAGGGTGAATGGGCAAGACAAAAGATGTACGTAACTTTGAACAAGGTATAGTTGTAGGTTTTCAACACTCAACAGTTTCCTGTGTATCAATAATGCTCCACCGCCCAAAAGACATCCAGCCAACTTGACAAAACTGTGGGAAGTATTAGCGTCAACATGGGCCAGATCCCTGTGGAACGCTTTCAACACCTTGTAGAGTCCATGACCCCGACGAACTGAAGCTGTTCTCAGGGCGAAACGGGGGAGTGCGACTCAATATTAGGAAGGTGTTCTTAATGTTTTGTACACTCAGTGTATATTGAGGGCAGATTTCCATGACTGCAGTATCTGAACTGAAGGTGTTTGCCTCACAAGAAAATTAAGTAAAGCCTAGTAAAGCCTAGCATGGTGAAATACAAGACAAGTCTTCTTTTTGACCAGGTACCAACATTCACCACAGTTTCCCATTGAAATATCTGAGTAGGTCTTCACGGTCTGTGTTTACTTGTCAGTCTGTACAGGGGTCAACCGCTGTGATTTATATATTTTTTACCTCAATAGATCCCAGATTGGTTATTGGATGATCAGCCATTCATTGGTTAATATCAATATACTATGCCAGCCTATTGTACGTCAGTCAGTCAGGGACAATATGAACTCATCACATTGGAACGTAGGCTGCGTCATCGGCAGACACGTTGCAGAATCAATCTGGAGTCACTGGAGAGTCCCCAGCTCCCAACACAGTGCTGTGAGCTGGGTTCACACCCACTGACTGTCTGGATGGATCAGTGTGCCAGAGCTACGGAGGCCCAGCAGGGTCAAAGTCAAGGGGAAAGTCGGGCCCTTCCTTTATTATACAGTTGTAATCTAGGCCCATAGTTACTAGTCAAAGGTTACCATAGAGTGAGTAATTAAAATACGAGTGGCTAGTTAGAAAACCTTGTACATAGTCATGGTGTTGCTCAACACTACTCTGATTTACTGTAAACCCCCTTGAAATGCCAATAGACACTAGTGTACATATAGTATGACAGAGTGTAATCATTAAAATAAAGACACAAGCCGATGCCCGCCGTATAGGATGAGTGGTGGTTGTTGTGTTTCCACTTAGTCAGCAGATATAGAGGTGATGTTCTAATTCAGAAAATTATAAGGTCATAGTAAGGTCATAGTAAGGTCATAGTACAATGAGTGCAAATGTGCAAGTGTCAGCACGTGCTTCAGGGGATCAGTGTGGGACCGCGTGAGCCTCACAGAGTGTGTGTGTGTGTGTGTGTGTGTGTGTGTGTGTGTGTGTGTGTGTGTGTGTGTGTGTGTGTGTGTGTGTGTGTGTGTGTGTGTGTGCGCCTCCACACGTGCCGTGTGGGTGTAGACTATGTGTTTCCCATGGACGATCATGAGAGGAAGCAGGTCAACATGAACACACACACACACACACACACACACACACACACACACACACACACACACACTAATGGGAGTGGGCTGGTCAGGAGATTCCACAGTGATACATAATGGTGTGATCTCACTGGTGTTAATCTTGAGCTCTCGCAATGAAGTCTGAAATGTGACGTGGCCCTGTCACGTTTCCTCTGCCCACGCTCATATTGGAGGCTTTAATAGATGGGAGGAATGACATGTGCCTTCCGCTTGACCCCATCGATCAAATATGAGCTGCTGATTGGGTGGGCTGTGCCTGTCATTTGTTAAAGGGGGTTTTAGCGTTGATTAGAGATCAACGAATCAAAGAAATTGATTGAGATATTGTTTGGAGATGTGTAATGGATATGTCGTTTTTCCTCTTGAACATTGGGCATACTGTGCATAGGATCGTAGTTGATTTCAGCTATAGATCATCTGTGTTACCAGGGCATAACTATTGGAACACAGCCAATTCAACAGATTTATTGGCAAACAACATTAACTCAAAGATTGCTTTATATTTCAATTTGGGGGCTATAAATAAACATGAATTAATTAGATGAATTTAAATCATGTGCTGTACTGTAGCTTTAAAAGCTGTGAGTATCTATTTCTGACAGTCAATGTTTTCCCTTCTTATTCAGTATCTAGGTTATGATTCTAAAGGTCTTTCGTAAACCATTGAACCATTACTTATTCATTCATTCATTATTTTCATATGTCACTTGTATGTACTATGAGGTGCAATCTTTCACTTCTTAAAACCATACGGTGCAATCCTTCACTTCTTACAACTATACGGTGCAATCCTTCACTTCTTAAAACTATACGGTGCAATCCTTCACTTCTTAAAACTATACGGTGCAATCTTTCACTTCTTAAAACCATACGGTGCAATCCTTCACTTCTTACAACTATACGGTGCAATCTTTCACTTCTTAAAACCATACGGTGCAATCCTTCACTTCTTAAAACCATACGGTGCAATCCTTCACTTCTTAAAACTATACGGTGCAATCCTTCACTTCTTAAAACCATACGGTGCAATCCTTCACTTCTTAAAACCATACGGTGCAATCCTTCACTTCTTAAAACTATACGGTGCAATCCTTCACTTCTTAAAACTATACGGTGCAATCCTTCACTTCTTAAAACCATGAGGTGCAATCTTTCACTTCTTAAAACCATACGGTGCAATCTTTCACTTCTTAAAACCATACGGTGCAGGTTGCCTTAATTGAGTCTTCCGTAGTGGAACATGCTGAGAGCTGACATTTAGACTAGGGTTTTGTTGGTTGATTGGTGTGAAGTGTCTTACTGTCAGCATTTAGCTACTAACCCTCCTCTCTCTTCACTGCTATACTAACAGCTATCAGAGTGAGGCTACACACTTACATGCTGACCAGACTGCGTGCAACATCACGCGCATGTTGATTTTGTCAACCAACACCAGACACAATCAGGACACGCAGGCTGAAATATCAAAACAAACTCTGAACCAACTATATTACAGTTTTTTTTGATTGCTAAACGACAGTGGACACAACTGGAGTCACATGTGCAAAGCTCTAACTACAGTCTGCACAGCAGCAGTTCATGTGGACCAAACTCTAGTTCGTTTTTCATTGCTTGAACACAGTTTTCAAAACTCTACACACTTATCCCATGACTTTAACCACAACCTGCACAACACTGTGGATTTACAGCACTTTGTTCAAATGCTAACACACTGCTGTCAAAACTGTGAACCACACATTCAAAACGGAATAGATTTCAGCCTTGTGCCTTTCGAACACTGCTGATCGCAATTTCAGCTGAAAGGCTAAGCAGGTGTCTTGTTTTAGACTTGTTAGTGAACACACACACATATTACATATATATTAGTATATATAGGTAGAGCTCAGAAAGACTAATTTTGGAAATGGAACAAGGAAGATGGGTTCGTGGAGGGAGAAGGGTGGCAGGGAGAGGGCGGATGCGTGGAGGAAGACAAAGAAGACAAAGAGCTGTTATTTCAGATGAAATAAGGGCTACACTTATAGACCATGTCGTGAACCATGGTCTCTCATTGAGAGAGGCAGGGTTGAGGGTGCAACCCAATCTGCAAAGATCCACAGTGGCATCTGTAATGCGAATTTTCCATCATACAAACAGGTGAGCGTTACATCCTTACAGTAAATGAAAACATTACAGGAATCTATTTTGTATTGCAATTATATAATATTTACACAGACCCACTGGCTCCAGGTCATCTACAAGTCCATGCTAGGTAAAGCTCCGCCTTATCTCAGTTCACTGGTCACGATGGCAACACCCATCCGTAGCACGCGCTCCAGCAGGTGTATCTCACTGATCATCCCTAAAGCCAACACCTCATTTGGCCGCCTTTCGTTCCAATACTCTGCTGCCTGTGACTGGAACGAATTGCAAAAATCCCTGAAGTTGGAGACTTTTATCTCCCTCACCAACTTCAAACATCTGCTATCTGAGCAGCTAACCGATCGCTGCAGCTGTATATAGTCTATTGGTAAATAGCCCACCCATTTTCACCTACTTCATCCCCATACTGTTTTTATTTATTTACTTTTCTGCTCTTTTGCACACCAATATCTCTACCTGTACATGACCATCTGATCATTTATCACCCCAGTGTTAATCTGCAAAATTGTAATTATTCGCCTACCTCCTCATGCCTTTTGCGCACAGCTTGTATATAGACTCCCCTTTTTTCTACTGTGTTATTGACTTGTTAATTGTTTACTCCATGTGTAACTCTGTGTTGTCTGTTCACACTGCTATGCTTTATCTTGGCCAGGTCGCAGTTGCAAATGAGAACTTGTTCTCAACTAGCCTACCTGGTTAAATAAAGGTGAAATAAAAAAATAAAATAAATATATTACAGTAAGTTTGACTGTAAAATATATTTTTTACAACAGGACCCAAAGGCTGCCCCCAATAGGGGGAAGAGGAAAAATATTTTCAGATGCGCAGGAAAATGCTATTGTTGACATGGTTGTTTTCAACAATGCAACAAAACTGCGGGAGATTCAAGATAGAGTGCTGGCTGATAATGATATATTTGAAAATGTTAATTCTGTCAGCACAACAACTATTGCTCAAGTCCTAAAGAAACACCAAGTTACAATGAAACAGTTATACACTGTACCGTTCGAGAGAAACAGTGAACAGGTAAAAGAGCAAAGATACCAATATGTCCAAGTAAGACGTCTGAGGTTACGTACACAGCTATACAAAATATTTACAGTAAAAAAAAACACTAGCATTTCTACAGTAAAACTGTGCACTTACTGTTTTTCAGAGAGTAATGGAGGTGGAAGCACTGGAAAGACCACATTCATTTGTATTTATCGATGAAGCTGGATTTAACCTTGCCAAAACACAGCGCAGAGGAAGGAATGTTATAGGTCAAAGGGCCACTGTGGAGGTTCCAGGCCAAAGGGGGGGAAAAATCCTCATGTGTGCTGCAATGGCCAATGATGGTTTGCTTCTCAACACACCACTCTGGCCCATACAACACAGAAAGGCTTATAGCTTTCCTAGAACAGCTCTATGCTCAGCTAGTGCCAGCAGAACAGGGGGAGCCAGTAAGAAACCCCCAAGCTTTTGTCATAGTTTGCGATAACGTTGCTTTTTACCACTCTGCAGCTGTCACAGATTGGTTTGCAGCACATCACATATTTATGGTTTTGTACCTGCCTGCATATTCACCCTTCCTCAACCCAATAGAGGAGTTTTTCTCTGCCTGGAGGTGGAAAGTGTTTGGTCACCACCCACATGACCAAATGTCTCTTTTGGAAACCATGCGTGCCGGATGTGAGGACACGAGTCCAGAGGACTGCCAGGGATGGATAAGGCACTCCAGAAGGTTCTTCCCCAGGTGCATGGCAAGAGAAAACATTAGATGTGATGTTGAAGAAAACCTGTGGCATGATGCTAGAGAGAGGCAGGATTAGCCCCTCAATTATTTGTTCGAATTACAGTATGTACTTTTAGTTTCTACCTTTTTTTTCTCATTACTGTAATTCCGTAAATTACTACAGACTATTGAAGCAAACTGCTAATTTTCATTTACCTTAAAGAATTGTTATGTTCTAAAAAAATATATAAATCATGTGAAAGAATGTCACTCTTTTCTTTGAAGAAAATATTACTTTGTATGAAGTCACTGAAATTGTTCAAACTGTAAAGATGAAAAGTTTGCATTTTCTGTATTGGTGTTTGATGCTAGTGTTTTTACTCTCAGTGTGTTCTGAGAGACAGTGTGTGTTATCTCAGTGAGGGTTGTGCATAGTGTTTGGCTGCACTGAGCGTGTTTTGAGCCATGTGTTAAGAGTTGTGTTGCTTGGAAGGAGTTTTGCAGGTGATGTGAACTGTTTAGCTCAGGTGACTGTTGGTAGTGCAGACTGTAGTTAGAGTTTTGCACATGTGACTCCAGTTGTGCCCACTGTCGTTTAGCAATCGAAAAAAACTGTAATTTGGGGACAGGTCGAAAAGCATTAAACATTTTTGGCAAGTTAGCTTGCTGTTGCTAGCTATTTTGTCCTGGGCTCCCAAGTGGCGCAGCGGTCTAAGGCACTGCATCTCTGTGCAAGAGACATCACTACAGTCCCTGGTTTGAATCCAGGCTGCATCACATCCGGCCTGTGGTTGGGAGTCCCATAGGGCGGAGCACAATTGGCCCAGCGTCATCTGGGTTTGGCCGGGGTAGGCCGTCATTGTAAATAATAATTTGTTCTTAACTGACTTGCTAAGTTAATTAAATGCTACACATATCAACATTGGGTTGTTATTTTACCTGAAATGCACAAGGTCCTCTACTCCGACAATGAATCCAATGATTAAAGGATAAACCGAGTTTGTTTCTGGGTGTCTCTCCTCCTTCCGGCTTCTTCTTCTTCTTTGGACTTTATATGGCGCTTGGCAACCAACTTTATTAAGGTGCATTACCACCACCAACTAGACTGGAGTGTGGACCTCAGTTCATCTTTTAATCACCCACGTGGGTAAATGCTCCTAAAAATCAATGAAGAGATAGCACGTGGGTATATGCTCCTAAAAACCAATGAGGAGATGGGACATGCAGCGTGTCAATCGTCACAAACAGAACCAAGTTCTATTTTAGCGCCTGGCTACGCAGACGCTCGCAAGCAGTGTGGGTGCAATAATCGAATAATATGTACAGTGGGGCAAAAAAGTATTTAGTCAGCCACCAATTGTGCAAGTTCTCCCACTTAAAAAGATGAGAGAGGCCTGTAATTTTCATCATAGGTACACTTCAACTATGACAGACAAAATGAGGGAAAAAAATCCAGAAAATCAAATTGTAGGATTTTTAATGAATTTATTTGCAAATTATGGTGGAAAATAAGTATTTGGTCAATAACAAAAGTTTATCTCAATACTTTGTTATATACCCTTTGTTGGCAATGACAGAGGTCAAACGTTTTCTGTAAGTCTTCACAAGGTTTTCACACACTGTTGCTGGTATTTTGGCCCATTCCTCCATGCAGATCTCTAGAGCAGTGATGTTTTGGGGCTGTTGCTGGGCAACACGGACTTTCAACTCCCTCCAAAGATGTTCTATGGGGTTGAGATCTGGAGACTGGCTAGGCCACTCCAGGACCTTGAAATGCTTCTTATGAAGCCACTCCTTCGTTGCCCGGGCGGTGTGTTTGGGATCATTGTCATGCTGAAAGACCCAGCCACATTTCATCTTCAATGCCATTGCTGATGGAAGGAGGTTTAAACTCAAAATCTCACAATACATGGCCCCATTCATTCTTTCCTTTACACGGATCAGTCGTCCTGGTCCCTTTGCAGAAAAACAGCCCCAAAGCATGATATTTCCACCCCCATGCTTTACAGTATGTATGGTGTTCTTTGGATGCAACTTAGCATTCTTTGACCTCCAAACACGACGAGTTGAGTTCTATTTTGGTTTCATCTGACCATATGACACTAATAATTGCTCCCACAGTTGATTTCTTCAAACCAAGCTGCTTACCTATTGCAGATTCAGTCTTCCCAGCCTGGTGCATGTCTACCATTTTGTTTCTGGTGTCCTTTGACAATAGTGGAGTTTGGAGTGTGACTGTTTGAGGTTGTGGACAGGTGTCTATTATACTGATAACAAGTTCAAACAGGTGCCATTAATACAGGTAACGAGTGGAGGACAGAGGAGCCTCTTAAGGAGAAGTTACAGGTCTGTGAGAGCCAGAGATCTTGCTTGTTTGTAGGTGACCAAATACTTATTTTCCACCATAATTTGCAAATAAATTCACGTGTGTGTGTGTGTGTGTGTGTGTGTGTGTGTGTGTGTGTGTGTGTGTGTGTGTGTGTGTGTGTGTGTGTGTGTGTGTGTGTGTGTGTGTGTGTGTGTGTGTGTGTGTGTGTGTGTGTGTGAGAGAGAGAGAGAGCACCGATTGGTCTGTGTTAATTATGATATTGAATTGAGTAAAACTGCTCTATTCAATACAGTAAAACATAAATTGTCTGCATAAGCCATTGATACTGTGGTGGATAAACTTCTGGTGTGATTGTGGTGGCCCAACGTTCTCTCCAATCCAATTTCACACTTAAAGGTCTGGGGTCATTTTTAATTTCCAACTGAGTTTCCTGTATTAAATCACGGCTAAATGGGCAATCATAGAAAATGTCATATTTCTCACACTCCTTTGTCCAGAGGCAATTTGAAAATATATATCCTCATACAGGTAACTGCCAAAATAATGGAAACGCTTGAGTAACACTTGGGTTTAACACTTGAGTAACACTTGGGTTTAACACTTGAGTAACACTTGGGTTTAACACTTGAGTATCACTTGGGTTTAACACTTGAGTAACACTTGGGTTTAACACTTGAGTAACACCTGAGTAACACCCGGGTAACACCCGCGTAACACCTGCGTAACACTTGAGTAACACGTTAGTTACACCCGAGTAACACTTGGGTAACACTTTATGTGGGTGTTTCCTTATTTTTTATTTATTTTGGCACTTACCTGTACCTCTGCAGTTACTGTAACACAAGTCAACTTTATTAGGGCATTTCATCATGTTCTTTCATTTTTAGTTAGTTTAGTTCTGTGTATCACAAGGGGAAGGATATATGCTGTTCAGCCTTCTGAAAACCTAGTGCTACAGTTCTGGTCTTCTTCACATCTCTACGTCGTACTCCTGAAACAGAAGCTATTGAAAAAAGAATTGGCATGTCCCAATTGGCAAAAATTGGCATGTCCCAATCCCAAGGTAGTTCAAAATGCTGCCTTCTTAAGGTGCCTTCGTTCGGACGATTTTGAAGGCAGCATCCCATGCATCCTTCACCTGGGGATATGTGTGTTAAGCCAGAACCAGACGTACAGTAAGAAGACCCATAATTTGGGCCAGAGAAATGGGCCTTTATCTCATCTATCTACATCAGGTGTGTATTTCACAGTCGCTATCCACATTTCCACAGAATCCCTTTGATCACCTGTGTGATATAGACGACAATTCCTGACTTCAATAGTTCCGTTTACAGATTAACACTTTGCCTTTGGCAGGAAATCAATTTCTCTGCAATATTTAGGCTACTGTCACGACTTCCGCCGAAGTCGGCTCCTCTCCTTGTTCGGGCGGCGTTCGGCGGTCGACGTCACCGGTCTTCTAGCCATCGCCGCTCTACTGTTCATGGTTCTATTTGTTTTGTCTTGTTTCCCGCACACCTGGTTTGCATTCCCTAATCACACTACATATATATTCCCTCTGTTCCCCCCCATGTCTTTGTGTGGAATTGTTATTTGTTACGTATTTTTGCGTGACGCGACAAGCTGGAGTTTCCCGGGTCCCGTAATTCACCCGTAGTATGTTTATTGTTAAACTCTTTGTCTTCATTGTGACTTTGTCGCATTTTACACTTTCGCTTTTGGCTGGAGATTTGTTTGACCCAGTTGCGCCCGGCTGTTCTCTGCTTCTACCTAATAAAGTCTGCGCCTGATCACAACTCTCTGCTCTCCTGCACCTGACTCCTATACCAGTAGATCACAACTCTCTGCTCTCCTGCACCTGACTTCTACACCAGTAGATCACAACTCTCTGCTCTCCTGCACCTGACTTCTACACCAGTAGATCACAACTCTCTGCTCTCCTGCACCTGACTTCTACACCAGTAGATCACAACTCTCTGCTCTCCTGCACCTGACTTCTACACCAGTAGATCACAACTCTCTGCTCTCCTGCACCTGACTTCTACACCAGTAGATCACAACTCTCTGCTCTCCTGCACCTGACTCCTACACCAGTAGATCACAACTCTCTGCTCTCCTGCACCTGACTTCTACACCAGTAGATCACAACTCTCTGCTCTCCTGCACCTGACTTCTACACCAGTAGATCACAACTCTCTGCTCTCCTGCACCTGACTTCTACACCAGTAGATCACAACTCTCTGCTCTCCTGCACCTGACTCCTACAAGAGTAGATCACAACTCTCTGCTCTCCTGCACCTGACTTCTACACCAGTAGATCACAACTCTCTGCTCTCCTGCACCTGACTCCTACACCAGTAGATCACAACTCTCTGCTCTCCTGCACCTGACTCCTACACCAGTAGATCACAACTCTCTGCTCTCCTGCACCTGACTTCCTACACCAGTAGATCACAACTCTCTGCTCTCCTGCACCTGACTTCTACACCAGTAGATCACAACTCTCTGCTCTCCTGCACCTGACTTCTACACCAGTAGATCACAACTCTCTGCTCTCCTGCACCTGACTTCTACACCAGTAGATCACAACTCTCTGCTCTCCTGCACCTGACTCCTACACCAGTAGATCACAACTCTCTGCTCTCCTGCACCTGACTTCTACACCAGTAGATCACAACTCTCTGCTCTCCTGCACCTGACTTCTACACCAGTAGATCACAACTCTCTGCTCTCCTGCACCTGACTTCTACACCAGTAGATCACAACTCTCTGCTCTCCTGCACCTGACTCCTACAAGAGTAGATCACAACTCTCTGCTCTCCTGCACCTGACTTCTACACCAGTAGATCACAACTCTCTGCTCTCCTGCACCTGACTCCTACACCAGTAGATCACAACTCTCTGCTCTCCTGCACCTGACTCCTACACCAGTAGATCACAACTCTCTGCTCTCCTGCACCTGACTTCCTACACCAGTAGATCACAACTCTCTGCTCTCCTGCACCTGACTCCTACACCAGTAGATCACAACTCTCTGCTGTCCTGCACCTGACTTCTACACCAGTAGATCACAACTCTCTGCTCTCCTGCACCTGACTTCTACACCAGTAGATCACAACTCTCTGCTCTCCTGCACCTGACTTCTACACCAGTAGATCACAACTCTCTGCTCTCCTGCACCTGACTTCTACACCAGTAGATCACAACTCTCTGCTCTCCTGCACCTGACTTCTACACCAGTAGATCACAACTCTCTGCTCTCCTGCACCTGACTTCTACACCAGTAGATCACAACTCTCTGCTCTCCTGCACCTGACTTCTACACCAGTAGATCACAACTCTCTGCTCTCCTGCACCTGACTTCTACACCAGTAGATCACAACTCTCTGCTCTCCTGCACCTGACTTCTACACCAGTAGATCACAACTCTCTGCTCTCCTGCACCTGACTCCTACACCAGTAGATCACAACTCTCTGCTCTCCTGCACCTGACTTCTACACCAGTAGATCACAACTCTCTGCTCTCCTGCACCTGACTTCTACACCAGTAGATCACAACTCTCTGCTCTCCTGCACCTGACTTCTACACCAGTAGATCACAACTCTCTGCTCTCCTGCACCTGACTCCTACAAGAGTAGATCACAACTCTCTGCTCTCCTGCACCTGACTTCTACACCAGTAGATCACAACTCTCTGCTCTCCTGCACCTGACTCCTACACCAGTAGATCACAACTCTCTGCTCTCCTGCACCTGACTCCTACACCAGTAGATCACAACTCTCTGCTCTCCTGCACCTGACTTCCTACACCAGTAGATCACAACTCTCTGCTCTCCTGCACCTGACTTCTACACCAGTAGATCACAACTCTCTGCTCTCCTGCACCTGACTTCTACACCAGTAGATCACAACTCTCTGCTCTCCTGCACCTGACTTCTACACCAGTAGATCACAACTCTCTGCTCTCCTGCACCTGACTCCTACACCAGTAGATCACAACTCTCTGCTCTCCTGCACCTGACTTCTACACCAGTAGATCACAACTCTCTGCTCTCCTGCACCTGACTTCTACACCAGTAGATCACAACTCTCTGCTCTCCTGCACCTGACTTCTACACCAGTAGATCACAACTCTCTGCTCTCCTGCACCTGACTCCTACAAGAGTAGATCACAACTCTCTGCTCTCCTGCACCTGACTTCTACACCAGTAGATCACAACTCTCTGCTCTCCTGCACCTGACTCCTACACCAGTAGATCACAACTCTCTGCTCTCCTGCACCTGACTCCTACACCAGTAGATCACAACTCTCTGCTCTCCTGCACCTGACTTCCTACACCAGTAGATCACAACTCTCTGCTCTCCTGCACCTGACTCCTACACCAGTAGATCACAACTCTCTGCTGTCCTGCACCTGACTTCTACACCAGTAGATCACAACTCTCTGCTCTCCTGCACCTGACTTCTACACCAGTAGATCACAACTCTCTGCTCTCCTGCACCTGACTTCTACACCAGTAGATCACAACTCTCTGCTCTCCTGCACCTGACTTCTACACCAGTAGATCACAACTCTCTGCTCTCCTGCACCTGACTTCTACACCAGTAGATCACAACTCTCTGCTCTCCTGCACCTGACTTCTACACCAGTAGATCACAACTCTCTGCTCTCCTGCACCTGACTTCTACACCAGTAGATCACAACTCTCTGCTCTCCTGCACCTGACTTCTACACCAGTAGCGCACGACCTTGACAGCTACGTACAGTATAAAAGTTAGCGTTGCTACGTAAAGCATGAATTATATGGAGAAAGCCCCAAAAAATCTATGTTACCGTTCCCATGACAAAAAGCAATCTCTTCAAAGTGAAAGTATCGTAATCCAAACAGGCAATACACAGCCATAATGTTTTTTGGTGCTAGAGAAATGTGTTGTGGTGCTAGGGGAATGTGTTGTGGTGCTAGAGAAATGTGTTGTGGTGCAATGAAATGTGTTGTGGTGCTAGGGGAATGTGTTGTGGTGCTAGAGAAATGTGTTGTGGTGCAATGAAATGTGTTGTGGTGCTAGAGAAATGTGTTGTGGTGCAATGAAATGTGTTGTGGTGCTAGAGAAATGTGTTGTGGTGCTAGAGCAATGTGTTGTGGTGCTAGGGGAATGTGTTGTGGTGCTAGGGGAATGTGTTGTGGTGCTAGAGAAATGTGTTGTGGTGCTAGGGGAATGTGTTGTGGTGCTAGGGAAATGTGTTGTGGTGCTAGGGGAACGTGTTGTGGTGCTAGGAAAATGTGTTGTGGTGCTAGGGGAACGTGTTGTGGTGCTAGGGGAATGTGTTGTGGTGCTAGCGAAATGTGTTGTGGTGCTAGGGTAATGTGTTGTGGTGCTAGGAAAATGTGTTGTGGTGCTAGGGGAACGTGTTGTGGTGCTAGGGGAATGTGTTGTGGTGCTAGGGGAACGTGTTGTGGTGCTAGGAAAATGTGTTGTGGTGCTAGGGGAACGTGTTGTGGTGCTAGGGAAATGTGTTGTGGTGCTAGGAGAATGTGTTGTGGTGCTAGGGGAACGTGTTGTGGTGCTAGGGAAATGTGTTGTGGTGCTAGGAGAATGTGTTGTGGTGCTAGGGGAACGTGTTGTGGTGCTAGGGGAATGTGTTGTGGTGCTAGAGGAATGTGTTGTGGTGCTAGGGGAATGTGTTGTGGTGCTAGAGGAATGTGTTGTGGTGCTAGGGAAATGTGTTGTGGTGCTAGGGGAATGTGTTGTGGTACTAGGAGAATGTGTTGTGGTGCTAGGGGAATGTGTTGTGGTGCTAGGGGAATGTGTTGTGGTGCTAGGGGAACGTGTTGTGGTGCTAGGGAAATGTGTTGTGGTGCTAGGGGAATGTGTTGTGGTACTAGGAGAATGTGTTGTGGTGCTAGGGGAATGTGTTGTGGTGCTAGGGGAATGTGTTGTGGTGCTAGGGAAATGTGTTGTGGTGCTAGGGGAATGTGTTGTGGTGCTTGGAGAATGTGTTGTGGTGCTAGTGAAATGTGTTGTGGTGCTAGGGGAATGTGTTGTGGTGCTAGGGAAATGTGTTGTGGTGCTAGGGGAACGTGTTGTGGTGCTAGGGAAATGTGTTGTGGTGCTAGGGGAATGTGTTGTGGTACTAGGAGAATGTGTTGTGGTGCTAGGGGAATGTGTTGTGGTGCTAGGGGAATGTGTTGTGGTGCTAGGGGAATGTGTTGTGGTACTAGGGGAATGTGTTGTGGTGCTAGGGGAATGTGTTGTGGTACTAGGAGAATGTGTTGTGGTGCTAGGGGAATGTGTTGTGGTACTAGGGGAATGTGTTGTGGTGCTAGGGGAATGTGTTGTGGTACTAGGAGAATGTGTTGTGGTGCTAGGGGAATGTGTTGTGGTACTAGGAGAATGTGTTGTGGTGCTAGGGGAACGTGTTGTGGTACTAGGAGAATGTGTTGTGGTGCTAGGGGAATGTGTTGTGGTACTAGGGGAATGTGTTGTGGTGCTAGGGGAATGTGTTGTGGTACTAGGAGAATGTGTTGTGGTGCTAGGGGAATGTGTTGTGGTACTAGGAGAATGTGTTGTGGTGCTAGGGGAACGTGTTGTGGTGCTAGGGAAATGTGTTGTGGTGCTAGGAGAATGTGTTGTGGTGCTAGGGAAATGTGTTGTGGTGCTAGGAGAATGTGTTGTGGTGCTAGGGGAATGTGTTGTGGTGCTAGGGGAACGTGTTGTGGTGCTAGGAGAATGTGTTGTGGTGCTAGAGAAATGTGTTGTGGTGCTAGGGGAATGTGTTGTGGTGCTAGGCGAATGTGTTGTGGTGCTAGGGGAACGTGTTGTGGTGCTAGGAGAATGTGTTGTGGTGCTAGGGGAACGTGTTGTGGTACTAGAGAAATGTGTTGTGGTGCTAGGGGAATGTGTTGTGGTGGTAGAGAAATGTGTTGTGGTGCTAGGGCAATGTGTTGTGGTGCTAGGGGAACATGTTGTGGTGCTAGGGCAATGTGTTGTGGTGCTAGGGGAACATGTTGTGGTGCTAGGAACATGTGTCATAAGCCATAAGAACAAACCAAAATAATCCAAAACCCAATATTGCTTCACCCAAAAGAGAATTGACTGCCGTCACATATGGAGACAGAACTTTTCAACCAGGTTGTTTGTTATCTCTCTCTTCACCAAGACAATGCGTTCACGTTTGAAACAGAAAAACTGTGTTCAGGACTTTGTGCTCTAACTTCAAAGTGAACGTGAAGTTATGTCAGTCCAGCTGGAATGTCCTTCCCAGGGGCTCGGAATGTTAGTTCTGAGGTTTGAGCTAACTGCTAACTAGCTAGCGTGTTCTCAGGGGTAGGTTGTTTTCATTGGCCTGACATCTCAGACACTTTAGAGCTGTGTGTAAGTGTAACCGATGTGAAATGGCTAGCTAGTTAGCGGTGGTGCACGCTGATAGCGTTTCAATCGGTGACGTCACTCGCTCTGAGACCTTGAAGTAGTGGTTCCCCTTGCTCTGCAAGGGCCGTGTTTTTTGTGGAGCGATGGGTAACGATGCTTCGAGGGGTGACTGTTGTTGATGTGTGCAGAGGGTCCCTGGTTCGAGCCCGGGTATGGGCGAGGGAACGGACTACCGTTATACTGTTACATAAGGAGCCAGGTGGGGAATGTCACAGTGGCGTGTGACACCTGGAACAGGGACCTCCTCTCCTCTCAGAGACACAGTGACACAGGAATTCAGCAGCCTTCTGCAAAATGACAGCCAGGTCATTATTAAGGCTTTGACGTTTGTTTGTTTTTGAAGGCGCGTTGCCATAGTAACACAGAGACAGTAAATTGTCATGGTGATGTGCAGTTTCTTCCTGTGGAAACGTTACTTTTTGACCAAATGAACACCAGTAGACCCTGTCCTTTTATATTATGGTTATGACGCGTATCAGTCGTTCAGTCACATGACAATAATAAGAAGTACTATGGTCCAAATACAGCAACGATAAGATCAGATGGAGAGGGAATGACACTACAGTAGATCCTGCAATAGCTTATTCCAGCTTCCTCAAGTCTGCCGTGCTGAACATAGTGTATGAGAGAGAGTGGTGGGGAATGTTGTAAGTGGTGCCAGGACATGTTGCCCTTTATGTTCTATGAGCTAGAGAGAAGGTCCATCAGAGAGGATAATCACCCTGACGGAACAGCTAACTCTGTTCCTCAGAACTGGCTCAGGATACCCCAGAGACAGAGTGAAGATCAATGAGGTCTTCTGAATTATTCATCAATGCATTTTCTTCTATGTGTGTGTGTGTGTGTGTGTGTGTGTGTGTGTGTGTGTGTGTGTGTGTGTGTGTGTGTGTGTGTGTGTGTGTGTGTGTGTGTGTGTGTGTGTGTGTGTGTGTGTGTGTGTGTGTGGCTCTTTGCTTGTGGGAGGATCAGGTCGTGTGCATGGATGACTGATGATAGGCTGGCTATTGTTGTCCAATATCTCACACTCACATTATGGGATATTACGTGCGTGGATTGGTGTGGGTGATAGAACACTATAGTTTAACACTGCATGTTTATCAGATAGAGAGACAGAGAGCGATAGCCAGCACACACGACACACCCATATGACTGCAGTATGAATTCCCTCTGGTGCCTGTGTAGCATCACCAGAGAGAGATCAACCCCCTACAGCAGAACAACAGAGCCCCCAGCCTCAACCTTCCTGGTCGTTTGACTACTGATGAGCGAGCTACTAGCTAGCCATGCCACAGAACTGCTGTGTCAGCAACACCCCCGAACTGAATCCTCTCTTCCAGAACGTTCCTAATCCCCGCTGAATGAACAAATTAACCGGATTAGCAAATCCAAATCACAGTCGGCTCCTCGTATTATTAAAAAAAAGATTGAAATAGAGCTCAAATGTGGGTCAATAGAATTTGTGCTTTGAAATGTTCGGTGCGTTAAGAACGTGCTAAGACTGGGGATCTATGAGAGATGAGGTTGGCGTTAGCTGGCAGCGAGGTCACAGTGACTACTAGATGATGTGATTATCAAGCTCTGCTGTTTCTCAGTTACCCGTTTAAACTACGTATGTATACGTGTTTGAAAATGGATGATTTCTAAACGCATGGCTGTATAGTAAGATGCTCAACAAGTCGTCAGACCTCAGGGTCTCCGCTTCACAGCTCTGTATGGGGTTTTGATTGACAGCTGTTCTGAATTTGAGCACCGCGTGACAGGAAGTCGCCCCCCCCCCCTTGCTAATTGGGCAACTTTTGATAAAATGTTTGTTGTCTGAGTGAAGGAAATGCTATAAAATTAAGAGGACTCGGATGTATTTAGAAAGATGAGAAGTTGAAGATGACAATAAATACCGTTTTGTTGTCATACAAGCAAGCCAAACACCCGTGAGCCCAAATGTGTACTTCACATATCATAAAATGTTTTTTTATATTTATTTTTCTAGGCAAGTCAGTTAAGAACAAATTCTTATTTTCAATGATGGCCTAGGAACAGTAGGTTAACTGCCTGTTCAGGGGCAGAGCATCAGATTTTGTACTCGGGGATTTGAACTTGCAACCTTTCGGTTACTAGTCCAATGCTCTAACCACTAGGCTACCCTGCCTCCCCTGCATAAGGTGACAACGTTTATGATCACTATGCTAGATGTACAGTTACCAAAAGACCTGTCGTTATACCCTGGGTTGTTCTGAACAGAAAGAGCCAGTTAGTCTGTTGTGAAGAGAAGTCACTGCGACACACTCATGACTCCTGTCAATGATCACCAAATCTGTTTCCCTGAATGTCATTGTAAAAGCCTAACACTGTAAGATCCTATTTTAGAACTTAACTAGTGATGTTGGCAATAGACACATGATGTCCACCAGACCCAGATTTACAATGGACTGTTTTTGAATTGAATAAACAACTGTAATTGTGTGACTTCGGCGATGCAGGGCTGTGTTCTAATCAAAAGTACTGACATACAGGCCATTTCCCAGGGCTGTGTTCTAATCAAAAGAACTAACATACAGGCCATTTCCCAGGGCTGTGTTCTAATCAAAAGAACTAACATACAGGCCATTTCCCAGGGCTGTGTTCTAATCAAAAGAACTAACATACAGGCCATTTCCCAGGGCTGTGTTCTAATCAAAAGAACTAACATACAGGCCATTTCCCAGGGCTTTGTTCTAATCAAAAGAACTAACATACAGGCCATTTCCCAGGGCTGTGTTCTAATCAAAAGAACTAACATACAGGCCATTTCCCAGGGCTGTGTTCTAATCAAAAGAACTGACATACAGGCCATTTCCCAGGGCTGTGTTCTAATCAAAAGAACTGACATACAGGCCATTTCCCAGGGCTGTGTTCTAATCAAAAGAACTAACATACAGGCCATTTCCCACGGCTGTGTTCTAATCAAAAGAACTGACATACAGGCCATTTCCCAGGGCTGTGTTCTAATCAAAAGAACTAACATACAGGCCATTTCCCAGGGCTGTGTTCTAATCAAAAGAACTAACATACAGGCCATTTCCCAGGGCTGTGTTCTAATCAAAAGAACTGACATACAGGCCATTTCCCAGGGCTGTGTTCTAATCAAAAGAACTGACATACAGGCCATTTCCCAGGGCTGTGTTCTAATCAAAAGAACTAACACACAGGCCATTTCCCACGGCTGTGTTCTAATCAAAAGAACTGACATACAGGCCATTTCCCAGGGCTGTGTTCTAATCAAAAGAACTAACATACAGGCCATTTCCCAGGGCTGTGTTCTAATCAAAAGAACTGACATACAGGCCATTTCCCAGGGCTGTGTTCTAATCAAAAGAACTGACATACAGGCCATTTCCCAGGGCTGTGTTCTAATCAAAAGAACTAACATACAGGCCATTTCCCACGAGTGTAAAGGTTCATCCTTAACATCAGGCTGCATCAGGTGTGGTGTTGGGGGGTTAATGATCACGGTTAACACCCAGTTGAGCAGAGTATTCTGAGACGTGTGTGTGTGTGTGTGTGTGTGTGTGTGTGTGTGTGTGTGTGTGTGTGTATATGGACTATTCTTTTTGTCTTTTTTATTGTATCTCATTATGGCAGATTTATGTTGTGTATTTAGATGGTGTTGTTTGACTGCAGGGTGTCTCAATGTTTCACACACACACACACACACACACACACACACACACACACACACACACACACACACACACACACACACACACACACACACACACACACACACACACACACACACACACACACACACACACACACACACGTTCTCTCTGGCGTATTCAAAGTGGTAAAGTGGGTCAAGATGGTGAATGGCGTCAGGCTTATTTTACAGGGAGAAGGCAGGGCTGGCGTTTAGTCTCAGACTCCTCTCTTCTCTCCTCTCTTCTCTTCCTTTCCTCCTCTCTTCCTCCTCTCCTCCTCTCCCCCTCTCCTCCTCTTCTCCTCTCCTCCTCTCCTTCTCTTCTCTGCCCCGCCTCCTCTCCTCCTCTCCTTCTCTTCTCTGCTCCACCTCCTCTCCTCCTCTCCTTCTCTTCTCTGCTCTGCCTCTTCTCCTCCTCTTCTCCTCTTCTCCTCCTTTTCTCCTCTCCTCCTTTCCTCCTCTTCCCCTCTCCCCTCTCATCATCTCTCCTTCTCTTCTCCTCTCCTCCTCCTCTCTCCTCTTCTCCTCTCCTCCTCTTCTCCTCTCCTTCTCTCCTCTTCTCTTCACCTCCTCTCCTCTCCTCCTCCTTCTCCTCTCATCTTCCTCTCTTCTCCTCCCTAAGCCTGAGAGTGTGGAGTATCTCAATCAGTATGTTGACTCTTCTTGATCCTCTCATTTGAACCTACCTCTTTAGGTACTGCCCTTTTCACTGTTGCTAGGTGATGTTCATTGCATTACAGGCAGGTCTGGCATTTAGTGTCTCAAACTACTCCTCCACTCCTTCTCTTCTCCTCTCCTCCTTCCCTCCTCTTCTCTCCTTCTCCTCTTCTCCTCTTCTCCTCTCCTCCTCTCCTCTTCTTCTCTTCTCCTCTTCTCCTCTCCTCCTCTTCTCCTCTCCTCCTCTTCTCCTCTTCTCCTCCTCTCCTCTTCTCCTCTTCTCCTCTCCTCTTCTTCTCTTCTCCTCTTCTCCTCTCCTCCTCTTCTCCTCTTCTCCTCTTCGCCTCCTCTCCTCTTCTCCTCTTCTCCTCTCCTCTTCTTCTCTTCTCCTCTTCTCCTCTCCTCCTCTTCTCCTCTCCTCCTCTTCTCCTCTTCTCCTCTCCTCTTCCCCTCTTCTCATCTTCTCCTCTCCTCCTCTTCTCCTCTTCTCCTCTCCTCTCCTCTTCTCCTCTTCTCCTCTTCTCCTCTCCTCCTCTTCTCCTCTCCTCCTCTCCTCCTCTCCTCTTCTCCTCTCTTCACCTCCTCTTCTCCTCTCTTCACCTCCTCTCCTTGTTCTTAATTCCAAGATAGCTAAACTCATGTCTTAATCTCAGGGCAGTGAGAGAAAAAGCTCATAAAAGCAATTGAACATGTTTAAATCACTCACAAACTTAATCTGAAAGTTTCAGTAAGGATTATTTTAAACCCAAGAACATGTTTTAGAACAGTCCTCTCAGTATGAAATATGCTAACATGATTTGCTATTGCTAGCTTACAGTGCCTTTGGACTGTATTTTCCACATTTTGTTAAGTTACAAGCTTATTCTAAAATTGATTACATTGTTGTTTTTTTTGCCCTCATCAATCTACACACAATAACTCATAATGACAAAGCAAAAGCAGGTTTTTAGATTTTTTTGCTAATTTATAAAAAAAAATTACAAATGGAAATATCACATTTACATAAGTATTCAGACCCTTTACTCAGTACTTTGTTGAAGCACCTTTGGCAACGATTACAGCTTTGAGGCTTCTTGGGTATGACGCTGCAAGCTTGGCACACCTGTATTTGGGGAGTTTCTCCCATTTGTATTAAGGGAGTTTCTTCCATTCTTCTCTGCAGATCCTCTCAAGCTCTGTCAGGTTGAATGGAGAGCGTTGTTGCACAGCTATTTTCAGGTCTCTCCAGAGGTGTTCAATCAGGTTCAAGTCCGGTCTCTGGCTGGGCCACTCAAGGACATTCAGAGAGGACATTGTCCCGCAGCCACTCCTGCATTGTCTTGCCTGTGTGCTTGGGTTCGTTGTCCTGTTGGGAGGTGAACCTTCGCCCTACTCTGTGGTCCTGAGGGCTCTGGAGCAGGCTTTCATCAGGGATCTCTCTGTACTTTGCTCCATTCATCTTTGCCTCGATCCTGACTAGTCTCCCGGTCCCTGCTGCTGAAAAACATCCCCACAGCATGATGCTGCCACCATCGTGCTTCACCGTAGGGATGGTGCCAGGTTTCCTCCAGATGTGACACTTGGCATTCAGGCCAAAGAGTTCAATATTGGTTTAATCAGACCAGAGAATCTTGTTTCTCATGGTCTGAGAGTCTTTAAGTGCCTTTTGACAAACTCCAAGCGGACCGTCAGTGAGGAGTGGCTTCCGTCTGATCACTCTACCATAGAGGTATGATTGGTGGAGTGCTGCAGAGATGGTTGTCCTTCTAGAAGATTCTCCAATCTCCAAAGAGGACTCTAGAGAGCTGTCAGAGTGACCATCGGGTTCTTGGTCCCCTCCTTGACCAAGTCCCTTCTCCCCCAAATGCACAGTTTGGCCGGGAGGCCAGCTCTAGGAAGAGTCTTGGTGGTTCCAAACTTCTTCCATTTAAGAATGATGGAGGCCATTGTGTTCTTGGGGACCTTCAATGCTGCAGACATTTTTTGGTACCCTTCCCCAGATCTGTGCCTCAACACAATACTGTCTTGGACCTCTACAGACAATTCCTTCTACCTCCTTCTACCTCATGGCTTGGTTTTTACACTGACATGCACTGTCAACCGTGGGACCTTGCCTCCCGAGTGGCGCAGTGGTCTAAGGCACTGCATTGCAGTTGCTACAGTAGCTGTGCCACTAGAGATCCTGTTTCAAGTCCATGCTCTGTCGCAGCCGGCCGTGGGGTGTGTGTAGACTACTGAGGAATTCCTGCTGAGGAATTTGTTTTATTGGGGCGGCAGGGTAGCCTAGTGGTTAGAGCGTTGGACTAGTAACCGGAAGATTGCGAGTTCAAACCCCCGAGCTGACAAGGTACAAATCTGTAATTTTGCCCCTGAACAGTCAGTTAACCCACTGTTCCCAGGCCATCATTGAAAATAAGAATTTGTTCTTAACTGACTTGCCTGGTTAAATAAATAAGACATTTCAATTTTAGAATAAGGCTGTAACATATTTTTTTGATGTTGAAAAAGTCAATGGTCTGAATACTTTCTGAAGGCACTGTAGATAGCGAGCTAAAGCAGTTGCCTAGCAACAAACATCTTAAGAAGATTGGTAAGAAGATATTTGAGAAATGTGAAAAAATCATTACCTCTTAAAATATTTTTTTCTTAAGAAACTTGTTAAGTTTTTGCGAATCCAGGCCCAGGTCTTAACAGTGTTTAGTGGCTGTCTCTAGTAAAACTCGCTGGTCCATAGTTCTGAAATGGAAATATCAACTTAAGAGGAACAGAGAGAGAGGCACGCTCCATCCCTTCATCCTCCTCTCCCGTGGCGCCCCCCTGCCCTGTCGCCATGGGTTACAGCCTGATTCATCCTCCCACTCCCATCAGCACAAACACACACACACACACACACACACACACACACACACACACACACACACACACACACACACACACACACACACACACACACACACACACACACACACACACACACACACACACACACACACACACACACAAACACACAAAGATTTACTCAATGCCAACTCTCCCATTGCAGAGTTTCTGTTTATGATAATTCCTACTGCATCCATAATGTTACTATACCAGCCTGACTTGTATTGTGTATGTGTGGGCTTGGCTGTCTGCTCTGTGGGAATGGGGTTTTAATGTGTATTATTCTTATTGGCTCTCCACTCTGTTTGGAATCTTATTTATTGATTTTGACTCCCTTAAAAAGCACCCAACATAATAGCAAGTAACAATTTGGCTAAACAACACTGGTTGGGGAAAATCGTTTGGCTGTGGAAAGTAGAAAGTGAAAATGTGTTTATGTGTGTGTGTGTGTGTGTGTGTGTGTGGACATGTTTAACTATACTTGTGGGGACCAGAAGTTCCCACAAGAATAGTAAACAAAAATCTGACCAACTGGGGACATTTTGTTAGTCCACAAAGTCGAATTATATATCTAGGGGGTTAAGGTTAGAATTAGGGTTAGGAGCTAGGGTACGGGTTAGGAGCTAGGGTAAAGGTTTACATTTTTTGGGGTAAAGGTTAGGGTTGGGATAAGGGTACAGTTTAGGAGCTAGGGTAAAGGTTTACATTTTTTGGGGTAAAGGTTAGGGTTAGGATAAGGGTACAGTTTAGGAGCTAGGGTAAAGGTTTAAGGTTTTTTGGGTAAAGGTTAGGGTTAGGATAAGGGTACAGTTTAGGAGCTAGGGTAAAGGTTTAAGGTTTTTTGGGTAAAGGTTAGGGTTAGGATAAGGGTACGGGTTCGGGTTTTGAATGGGACTGAATGGTGTGACCTGTGGACGCGTTGTTATAAATCAAATCCCCAGGGAGCACGAGCAGCAGTGTGCAGTGTTTTCCTGTCTGTTTTCTAGGAGTCTACAACTTCATCACCTGTGGAAAGTACCTGGATGTGCGTATGTTCTTTGTACTGAATTGTTTGTCCCCCACAAGATTAGTTGTACAACACTGTGTACAGTGCCTTGCGAAAGTATTCGGCCCCCTTGAAATTTGCGACCTTTTGCCACATTACAGGCTTCAAACATAAAGATATAAAACTGTATTTTTTTGTGAAGAATCAACAACAAGTGGGACACAATCATGAAGTGGAACGACATTTATTGGATATTTCAAACTTTTTTAACAAATCAAAAACTGAAAAATTGGGCGTGCAAAATTATTCAGCCCCCTTAAGTTAATACTTTGTAGTGCCACCTTTTGCTGCGATTACAGCTGTAAGTCGCTTGGGATATGTCTCTATCAGTTTTGCACATCAAGAGACTGACATTTTTTTCCATTCCTCCTTGCAAAACAGCTCGAGCTCAGTGAGGTTGGATGGAGAGCATTTGTGAACAGCAGTTTTCAGTTCTTTCCACAGATTCTCGATTGGATTCAGGTCTGGACTTTGACTTGGCCATTCTAACACCTGGATATGTTTATTTTTGAACCTGTCTCTCTCTGTTTCTCTCTCTCTGTTTCTTTCTCTCTCCCTCTCTCTCTCTCTGTCTCTCTCTCCCTCTCTCTCTCTGTCTCTCTCTCTCTCTGTCTTTCTCTCTCTCTCTGGTTCTCTCTCTCTCTCTCCCTCTCTCTCTCTGTCTCTCTCTCTCTCTGTCTCTCTCTCTCTCTGTCTCTCTCTCTCTCCCTCTCTCTCTGTTTCTCTCTCTCTGTTTCTCTCTGTTTCTCGCTCTCCCTCTCTCTCTCTCTCTCTCCCTCTCTCTCTGTCTCTCTCTCTCTCTGTCTCTCTCTCTCTGTCTCTCTCTCTCTCCCCCTCTCTCTCTCCCTCTCTCTCTGTTTCTCTTTCTCTGTTTCTCTCTCTCTCTCCCTCTCTCTCTCTCCCTCTCTCTCTCCCTCTCTCTCTCTCTGTCTCTCTCTCTCTCTCTCTCTCTCTCTGTCTCTCACTCTCTCTGTCTCTCTCTCTCTGTCTCTCTCTCTGTCTCTCTCTCTGTCTCTCTCTCTCTCTCTGTCTCTCTCTCTCTCTCCCTCTCTCCCTCTCTCTCTTTATCTCCCACTTTCTCTCCATCCATTTAGTTAATTGCCATTAATAACATTGGCCTTATTAACAACAATAGTAGGTAGATTAGAGAGTTTTGATATTCTGATATAGTTTAAATTACTCCCGTTGCCATGGAGAAATAATGATGGGGTTATTATGCCCTTTTGAATCCCCTGCTGGCATGCCAACCTCTCTTAGCAACCCGCTTCTCTCCTGAAATTACTTCTTGTTTCCTGCTGATTTCATGGGTGCAGTTTTCCCAGTCATCGCCATGAAGGGAATTTCATAATTCAATGACATGGTGAACTTTGTTGACATTGTTGATTTCATGTTGAATTCATGTCACTGAGTGACTTCTGTTCCCAGTGGGTTGATATGCCTCTCACCATTACACACTAGTCCCATTTACCCTTTTCATTCTTCGCTGTGTAGAGAGTAGAGAGTAGAGAGCAGAGAGCAGAGAGCAGAGAGCAGAGAGCAGAGGGCAGAGAGCAGAGAGTAGAGAGTAGAGAGCAGAGAGCTGAGAGCTGAGAGTTGAGAGCTGAGAGTAGAGAGTAGAGAGCAGAGGGCAGAGAGCAGAGAGCTGAGAGCTGAGAGTTGAGAGCTGAGAGTAGAGAGTAGAGAGCAGAGAGCTGAGAGCTGAGAGCTGAGAGTAGAGAGCAGAGGGCAGAAGGCAGAGGGCAGAGGGCAGAGAGCTGAGAGTAGAGAGTAGAGAGTAGAGAGCAGAGAGCTGAGAGCTGAGAGCTGAGAGTAGAGAGTAGAGAGCAGAGAGCAGAGGGCAGAGAGCAGAGAGCAGAGAGCAGAGGGCAGAAGGCAGAGGGCAGAGAGTAGAGAGCAGAGAGCAGAGAGCAGAGAGCAGTGAGTAGAGAGTAGTGAGCAGAGAGCAGAGAGCAGAGAGTAGAGAGCTGAGAGTTGAGAGCTGAGAGTAGAGAGTAGAGAGCAGAGAGCTGAGAGCTGAGAGCTGAGAGTTGAGAGCTGAGAGTTGAGAGCAGTGAGTAGAGAGTAGTGAGTAGAGAGCAGAGAGCAGAGAGCAGAGAGTAGAGAGCAGAGAGCTGAGAGTTGAGAGCTGAGAGCTGAGAGCTGAGAGTTGAGAGCTGAGAGTTGAGAGCAGTGAGTTGTGAGTAGAGAGTAGAGAGCAGAGAGGAGTCACTGCCCTGAGATAAAGAATTTTAAGTGAAGTTGTACTTTGACCATCCTTTTTAAAGCCCACCTCTGGCTATCACGAGTTAGGCTGCTATACTCTTCAAGTCTTCCACTCATCCCTCTCCACTTATCCCTCTCCACATCCCTCTCCACATCCCTCTCCACATCCCTCTCCACATCCCTCTCCACATCCCTCTCCACACCCCTCTCCACATCCCTCTCCACACCCCTCCCCACTCATCCCTCCCCACTCACCCCTCTCCACTCACCCCTCTCTACTCACCCCTCTCCACTCACCCCTCTCCACACCCCTCCCCACTCATCCCTCCCCACTCACCCCTCTCCACTCATCCCTCTCCACTCACCCCTCTCCACTCACCCCTCTCCACTCACCCCTCTCCACTCATCCCTCTCCACTCATCCCTCTCCACTCATCCCTCTCCACTCACCCCTCTCCACTTCCACTCATCCCTTTCCGCTCACCCCTCTCCACTCATCCCTCCCCACTCATCCTTCTCCACTCACCCCTCTCCACTCATCCCTCTCCACACTCCTCCCCACTCATCCCTCCCCACTCATCCCTCCCCACTCATCCCTCTCCACTCACCCCTCCCCACTCATCCCTCCCCACTCATCCCTCTCCACTCACCCCTCCCCACTCATCCCTCTCCACTCACACACGGATTCGCACACACCCTTTCTCTTGAGAACTGGAGATCACATTACCTATGTGTTTGGTCTTCCTGGTGGGATTGGTACTCATCGATCCCCTGTCCCCCGTCAGGGCATCTCGTACCCCATCCCAGTATCCCTAAATCCCAACATTCTCATGAGTTATATGGGGATAAATCACCGCCTGGATCCTTTGAAGTGTTTTTTTATGATAACTGGTCACGCCTGTCACATTTGAATACCTTGGTTTTCATGCATTCCTCCATTAACAGTACGTGTTATAACCCCAGAGGCCCAGTGTGCCGTATGAAGTACCCCAGTGGGGAAGCACTGATTAATCCTGCGCGTGATTTTGCACCCTAATCAGCTAAAGTTACAGTAGGAATACGAGTTCAGTTTCAGAGGTCAAGGTGAAGGGTTCTCTGCTCTTAGTGAACAATCCTCCAATTGTATGGCATTCTAAGAATGACTCCATAGTAACGCTGTGTTCTTTCCATCTTCCTCTTCCTGCTCTATATGTACTCTACAGCTCATTCTCTTTTATACACAATGCAGTTCTTTCTTCTTTCTAGTTAGGCTACCACCCGTTCTTTCACTTCCTGCTCCTCCTCTTCCTGCTCCCTCCCTCCCTGTAACGCTTGTCGTCTGGAGAAAGAGAGGAGGACCAAGGTGCAGTGTGGTAAGTGATCATTATTTCAATAAAACAATTGAACACTGAACAAAACAACAAAAACGACAAACGAACAGTCCTGTAAGGTGATGAAAATCACTAAACAGAAAATAATCACCCACCACCAAAATGGGGAAAACAGGCTACCTAAGTATGATTCTCAATCAGAGACAACGATCGACAGCTGCCTCTGATTGAGAACCATACCAGGCCAAACACAGAAATAAGAACATAGACTACCCACACCAACTCACGCCCTGACCAAACTAACACAAAGACATAATAAAGGAACTAAGGTCAGAATGTGACCCTCCCTCCCTCCCTCCCTCCCTCCCTCCCTCCCCCTCCCTCCCTCCCTCCCTCCCTCCCTCCCTCCCTCCCTCCCTCCCTCCCTCCCTCCCTCCCTCCTTCAGGTTATATTCACTATGATAACTAATCACCCAGTATCTGCCCAGCAGATCTAGGAAATGATCTATCCCTCTCCCTCTCCCTCTCTCTCTCTCCCTCTCCCTCTCTCTCTCTCTCTCTCTCTCTCTCTCTCTCTCTGTCTCTCTCTCCCTCTCTCTCTCTGTCTCCCTCTCCCTCTCCTCTCTCTCTCTCTCTCCTCTCTCTCTCTCTCTCTCTCTCTCTCTGTCTCCCTCTCCCTCTCTCTCTCTCTGTCTCTGTCTCTCTCTGTCTTCCTCTCCCTCTCCTCTCTCTCTCTCTCTCCCTCTCCCTCTCCCTCTCTCTCTCTCTCCCACTCTCTCTCTCTGTCTCCCTCTCCCTCTCTCTCTCTCTCTCCCTCTCCCTCTCCCTCTCTCTCTCTCCCTCTCCCTCTCTCTCTCCCTCTCCCTCTCCCTCTCTCTCTCTCTCTCTCTCTCTATGTCTCTCTGTCTGTCTCTCTCTCTATGTCTCTCTGTCTGTCTCTCTCTCTCCCTCTCTCTCTCTCTCCCTCTCCCTCTCTCCCTCTCCCATGCTAACAAACCGTGTTCAGGATGACTGATTAGTTTAACAACAGCCTTCTGCAGCCTCCACAAATCTGTCTAGAGAGAGATAGGGGAGGAGAACAGAGGGGAGGAGAGAGAGAGAGGAGAACAGAGGGGAGGAGAGAGAGAGGAGAAGATGGGGAAAGAGAGAGACACCCAACTACATTTCCATTCACAGTTTCTATGCAAGTAAAGTCATAGCATATAAAATAAGTCACGACAGCTGTGATGGAAACAGGACGTTTTTAAACGTGTTTTTATGCTGACATAATTTGTTTGTTCGACATGGTGGGATTTGTTTTGTGTCTGTAAAATTAATTATGTGAGAAATTGCGGTAGAAACACTTTGATGAACAAAAAATGGATATAATAACTATCATATTGAAGTCAAGTTGGGAGTCACACGATGATATGGTGTGTGGTCCTCCCACTACCTCTCAGGAAACCATGCTGTTTATTAGGCTGCAGATGAAATGATTTATGATGAGGAAGTGCAAGGTGAAGAGCTTGATGCTGCTCTCTAATAAATATCCAGGGTCTTATTCTGGTGACATGATGCTTGACTGCCGTTTGACAAGTCAAAATAATCTCTCTTACCCGTAACAATGTCATCATGTAGACTCGCCTACCCGCACCTCATCTACCAGCTGGTGGCTGCAGCGCACACGTCAACACCAGACCAGTCTGTGACGGAACTAGCAGTACAGATGATAATGCCACGGAAACACATAGAACGTTCTATTTTTATTCGGTAACATGAAAACTTAAGTGAGAAAGTACGTTTTGTGTGTTTGACATCATCACACACGGAATGTTTTATCTGCGGCAAGTCAGTTTGGTGGAAACACACCACTGGTGGGGAGAATGTGCATATTTCTAGAATATTCACGTGAAACTCTGTGGCTAATTGGATGGAAACATAGCTGTAGACCAGTGAAGTCTTCCTCTCCAACAGACTTTTTACATCTCTGTGTCCAGCACCATCTTTCATCTGTTTAGAAAAGGGATGGACAACTCCAGTCCTCGGGGCCCTTGATTGGTCACACTTTTCCCCCAGCACCAGCTAACACACCTGGCTCCAATAATCAACCAATCAGGATCTTCAGTTTAGAATGTAATTAGTTTAATCAGCTGTGTGATGTAGGGATGGGGGGGGGAGTATGACATCACCCCATCCCCGAGGACTGGAGTTGACCATTCCTGATTTAGACCAGGTCTGCCCAATCCTGGTGCTGGAGGGCCGAAACACTTCTGGTTGTAATTATCTCCTTCCAATCAGAGACTAATTCAGACCTGGGACACCAGGTGACTGCAATTGACTACCAAGTAGAAACAAAACCCAGATGTGTTTTGGCTGTCCAGAACCAGGATTGGGCAGACCTGATTTAGAATCTGAGAAAAGGATTTGAATCCTCAAAAACTGAGAGAACCTTTGTAATGTAATTTATTGTATTGTATTGTACTGGATAAGAGCCTCTGCCAAATGACTTAAATGTAAATGTAATGTATTGTAATGTAATGTATTGTATTGTACTGTATTGTAATGTATTGTAATGTAATGTATTGTATTGTACTGTATTGTAATGTAATGTATTGTATTGTACTGTATTGTAATGTAATGTATTGTATTGTACTGTATTGTAATGTAATGTATTGTATTGTAATGTAATGTAATGTAATGTATTATATTGTAATCTAATGTATGGTAATGCAATGTATTGTATTGTACTGTAATGTAATGTATTGTACTGTATTGTAATGTATTGTAATGTATTGTAATGTAATGTAAATTATTGTAATGTGTTGTACTGTATTGTAATGTATTGTAATGTAATGTATTGTAATGTAATGTAATGTATTGTACTGTATTGTATTGTACTGTATTGTAATGTATTGTAATGTAATGTAATGTATTGTACTGTAATGTATTGTAATGTAATGTAATGTAAATAATAATTTGTTCTTAACTGACTTGTCTAGTTAAATAAAGGTTAAGTAACCCTAACATCGTGTTGCTGAACCATTTTGGAAGTGTGGCGTCGGACAGAGAGAAGACCTTTTCGTTGCTGGTTCATTTCCACACCACTGACAAATGGTGTCTGCTGAGTCCCACAGAAGACTGGAATCAAAGGTTTACATCGTCTCCACTCTCAGGACCACTGGGATCCCCTCCTCTCCATCATAGAGCCATCTCAGCACCACAGTGACAGAGGGGGGGGGAGATTCTTGTGAGATTATTAGTGCTGTAATAGAAGATCATGAATTAGCTCGTAAGTTATTTCACCTCCAGAAATAATCAATAGGATAAATATATAACTTAAACGATTCAATGCTTTTGTCACGCCTTGGTCTTAGTATTGTGTGTTGTAGTTTATTAGTTAGTCAGACCAGGGTGTGACATGGGGTTATTATGTATTGTATTTCCGTATTGGGGTTTGTAGTGTTTGGGTTGGTAGTTGATTAGGGGTGTGTGTGGTGTTAATTAGGTTGGCTGCCTGAGGCGGTTCTCAATCAGAGTCAGGTGCTTCTCGTTGTCGCTGATTGGGAACCGTATTTAGGTAGCCTGTTTTTCGCCTTGTATTTCGTGGGTGATTGTTCCTGTCTCTGTGTAGGTTGCACCAGTCAGGCTGTATTAGGTTTCGTTCTGTTTGTTGTTTTTTGTATTTATAGTTATTCGTGTATAGTTCGTTCGTTTTGTCTTCACATAATAAACATGAGTAACTTACACGCTGCATTTCGGTCCGACTCTCCTTCAACAACAAAAGAACGCCGTTACAGCTTTTCCTGTGGCACAGTACAGGAATGTGAGAACCTGGCCCTTTAAGGATCCTTGAGTCAGAACATGTTATCCTCATCCGTGTGTGAATGACTGGACTCCAGCCTAATGGGACGACATGGCGAGGGTTGTGGGAGTGGCGATCGTCGTACTGTAGAGGCCTGCGAGAAGGGTCTGATCCAATAGAATGATAGATTGATCTGCCGAGTTCTCTGCAGGTTGATGCTCTGTTACCTCTGTTACCCCTGTTACCTCTGTTACCCCTGTTACCCCTGTTACCCTGTTACCTCTGTTACCCCTGTTACCTCTGTTACCCCTGTTACCTCTGTTACCCCTGTTACCTCTGTTATCTCTGTTACCTCGTTACCTCTGTTACCCCTGTTACCTCTGTTTTCTCTGTTACCCCTGTTACCTCTGTTACCTCTGTTACCTCTGTTACCCCTGTTACCTCTGTTACCCCTGTTACCCCTGTTACCTCTATTACCTCTGTTACCCCTGTTACCTCTGTTACCTCGTTACCTCTGTTACCCCTGTTACCTCTGTTACCTCGTTACCTCTGTTACCCCTGTTAACTCTGTTACCCCTGTTACCTCTGTTACCCCTGTTACCTCTGTTACCTTTGTTACCCCTGTTAACTCTGTTACCCCTGTTACCTCTGTTACCTTTGTTACCTCTGTTACCTCTGTTACCCCTGTTACCCCTGTTAACTCTGTTCCCCCTGTTACCTCTGTTACCTCTGTTACCTTTGTTACCTCTGTTACCTCTGTTAACTCTGTTCCCCCTGTTACCTCTGTTACCTCTGTTACCCCTGTTACCCCTGTTGCCTCTGTTACCTCTGTTACCCCTGTTACCTATGTTACCCCTGTTACCCCTGTTACCCCTGTTGAC